>NC_141029.1:220000-405000 GCF_052040795.2 Danio rerio | reverse complement strand
TATCTGTTTACTGATCCATACCCTTAAGGTATAGTTCACCCAAAAGTGAAAATACTCACACTATTACTCTCCTTCAAGTGTCCTTGTACTCCATTTGTCCTTGTCAGATTGTCCTACCTCCCATTTAAAAAGTAGGCAGCACATTTTGATGACACGATATGCTACCCATTAGATTTGGCCACCTGTGTAAATGTTAATGTGGAGTAGTGTGATATGAAGCTGTAATATCTCCCTAAACTACCTAATGCCTAACCCCAGCCACAGAACCATTTAAACACAGTGTTGTAGCATCATCTGATGGTAGGATAAAATGTCAGGACACCGGCAGATGTAAGGTGTAGAGTGCCTCTAGTGTGTCTGGTGGACACTCAACTTGGTCTTCTAAAAGTAATAATCTGGAATGGCTGAATTCATCTGTGGGATGTGCTTGTATAGTCGTCCTCTTAGTCCGCTTGTCCACATTTTTTCCTGCAGGTTCCGATTGGTTCCGTTCCTAACAGAGTTGCGGGCCGTAATGGACTGGGTGTGGACGGACACCACTCTCAGCCTGTCCAACTGGATCTGTGTGGAGGACATCTACGCCAACATCTTCATCCTCAAGTGCTGGAGAGAAGCAGAAAAGGTCCAACTTGACTGTAGGGCTGTGAACATACACTCAGGATGTCTTAAAATGTCTTAAATTGACTGTAATATGGTCTTGTAGATCTTAAGTCATTGTAAACTGGTCTACATTTTTCTATGTCCATGTAAAGCTACCCATTCTGGGCAACACTCATCCAATCACCACCAACACATGATATCTTCCTTATTGAACAATGTAACATCAACAACCAGTCACTACGAACCTGCAGCACTCTGGAAATAAAATGGCTTTCACAAAATACGAATTATTTTATCGTAAAAGTGCAACGGCAGTCTTTTCATTTAATATAATATGAATTAATTTGCAAAACGTAATATTGGAGTGGAGTAAAATACAGACAGCAGATGATCACAAACAAATACTGTCATTAGATTTAATTCCTAATAAAATCCCATGATCAGCAAAAAAAAAAAAAAATGCTTCTGTTTATTTTGTAAATTCCAGCTATTGAGTTAAATAGCTGAAAGTAAAAGAGTGTCACAGGCTACTGCAGCTTTAATGTAGATGAGAGGGAATATTCATGCCGTCAGATTAAACAATGTAATTCTGGAGGAGTAATGTTGCTTTGAATAATCTTGCATATTAGTTCTATCTGATCTATCTTTATATACTGTATTCTTTATGATTTGAATTACTATAAATTGTTGTATTTTCCTTTACACAGAAATATCCCCATCGGCGTGGACAGCGGAAGAAGAAGGTGGTGAAGTACACCATGGGCGGCTTCATCATTTTTGCTCTGATCTGCATCGTCTGGTTCCCGCTGCTCTTCATGTCATTGGTTAAATCTGTCGCAGGAGTGACCAATCAGCCTTTGGACGTGTCCATCCAGCTGAGCATTCTGGGATACGAGGTGTGCAACTCAACAATATACACTCAGAAATCTTTATCTGAAATGCATGTGTGCGCAATACATATATTTATAAAGTATTATATAAGTTCAATACATGTAAAATATGCTTGTTATTCATATGTACAGAACTGTGCAAAAGTTTTAGGCCATCATTAAATCTGTTGTTTTACTGATGGTAAAATTGATATATGTGACCCTTTACCACAAATCCAGTCTTAAGTGTTCATTTTTAGTCTTTTTTATATTATTTAGATTTATACAGGGTGAATAAATGGTCTTTCAGTTGATGTTTGGTTTGTTAGCATAGGACTTAGAGTATGTATTATTTTGGTTTAATTGTTTAAGACATGTGAAAGACCCTGTTGGAAATAGGCTGTTTGTTCCTGGTTTGAGCCGCATTTCTACCTGTGTTGTTAGCAATATTGTCTGAACTGATGGATTTGTGAATGTTAAAAAGCAAAGATCGGTTTAAATCCATTATGCCATTCCTTCTGGAAAGGACTTCATTGGTAATAGTTTTCATTTTCAGCATGACAATGACCCACTAATTGCAATGCAATCCTATTTGGTGAAAGAAAACAGCTGATTAAACACAGAGTTATGAAATGGCCTCTACATGGTCCAGACCTGAATATTATAGAGGCTGTATGAGATCACCTGGACAGAAAAAGAAAGATATGACACTCTAAACCTAGAAACTTTCAGTTTGTTGCTAATCAAGAGACTGATTGATTATTTATTGTGTCAGTTTTAGGCCAACAAAGCTGGTATAGTGCTGAGGACTTTTGCACAGTACTGTTTGTACATTACTGCAACCATCTATCTGGTTTTGTCTATCGGATTTGAAATATTATTTTGGTTAGGCCTTATGGTCCACATATTTCCCAATTATGACCAATGAGTGTGAAAGGGATATTACCTGGAGGCTGGATGTGTCCACCAAAGCGTTTATTGATTTTTTCATTATATGGAGTAAGCATTCTCCTCTCTGTTCTGGGCTGCCGATATTTATTCTGTGAAAACAACATGTGTTATTTAGCGGTTGTTATCTATAGACTCTTGGGATATTGAGACTGACCAATCAGAAACGAGTATTCCCAACAGTATGTTTCATTATATATAGCAAACACACTGGAAGATATACTGAAGAATGCTGGAAAAAGTATTTTGGTTCCTACTAAGCAGCTTATTACAATTACAATGAGAGGAATAAAAGGAAAGTAGAAAAAGCACCTCAGATATGCTGCAACAGCAGACTGGAATATATGACTAGTGTGATGTGTCAACCATCATTAATTGCTTTTTGTTTGTTTGTTTGTTTGTTTGTTTGTTTGTTTGTTTGTTTGTTTGTTTGTTTGTGTGTGTGTGTGTGTGTGTGTAGCCGTTGTTCAGCATGAGTGCGCAGGAGCACAATCTGATCCCATACTCTCAATCAGCCTTCCAGAAGATGACCAATCGCTTCGCCACGTACCCGGTACACATTACAGCATCTCAAAACACAGTCAGACTACACCAGACTATAGAGCATTTTCATGCAGTGACATCAGTCAGCCATGTTAGACAGCAGAACGTGAATAATGCCACTGAACCAAGAGAAACTCGCATGTAATAAACTTTTAGAGTAACTAAAAACTTTTAGAAATATCTATTTATATTCAATCTATTCATTTACTTATGTAAATGTGAGTAAATGTATATTTATTCAGTGGTTATATACAGTATATTGTATTAATATTATAAAATGCAGATGTTTAGAGGCTTTATGTAGAGAACAACTTGTAAAGTAATTTTTTTTTATTAGCTTTTAGTGAATATATTATAAAAGAGAGCTACTGTGGTTTAGCAAACAAGTGCTTTTAATTGAATTGTATAAGTTTTACTAACATATTTGTTAAATTCTCAGCTTTTATACTCTCTACCTCATTACACATAAATCCTCAAAATAGTAATAACACATAATATTGTGCAGTCTGTGTCTGTGTGCTCTGTGTGCCTCCATTAGTCTGCCATGCAGTTCATCGTGAACTATATGGCAGAAGACATCGTGACGGCGAAGATCAAGAGCGACGCCAGTCTGCTGTGGAGCGTCAGTCCTGCCAGCCGAGACGCCATGATCTCTGAGCTCAGCAACTCCACACACTTCTACATCACACTGCGCTGGACTTTACTACGGTACAACCAGCCTGATGTCTAGCCTATTGACCTTATTCTTTATTTCTGTGATTATTTATTGCTGAACAAAACAAAGGCAGCATATATAGATAGTAACAACTACAGTTGAAGTCAGAATTATTAGCCCCCTTGGGGAAATCTGCTCTCCGTTACACAGAAATTGGGGAAGAAATAAACAGGGGGACTTCAACTGTAAATAAAACATGTTTTAAAAGCATGCAACGTTCTTTTGTTGTGTATAATCTGCAGAAATGCCTCTGTGTCGATGAATGCGGAGACGGCTGGTGAACACACAGTGAAGTATGAAGACCGTGCGCTGAGAGACCAGCTGGTGGCGATGCTCAGAGGAACACACACTCGCCCGCTGTACACACTCCTCACACACACACTCAAACATGGAGTCTTTCTCATGATTCTCTCTGCTCATGTCATCTGTTTTCTGCTGTCTGTCAGGCTGCTGGAGAATCTGCTGCCCAAGTATATCAGAGGAGCGTCTGGACCCAATGCTAAAGTGGCGCATCGACTGCAAGTGGGTGAGTTATCGGTGCCATTTACATTTACATTTTTATTTACATTTAGTCATTTAGCAGACGCTTTTATCCAAAGCGACTTACAAATGAGGACAAGGAAGCAATTTACACAACTAAGAGCAACAATGAAGAAGTACTAAAGGCAAGTTTCAGGTCTGTAAAGTCTAAGAAGGGAAGTGTTAGTAGTTTTTTTTTGTACAGTTAGTGTGATATTCAAATAGGCAATTGCAGATTAGGAAGTAAAGTGGAGACATTTATTCACTGTTATTTACTTTCAGATTATTTATAATATATTAGTATGTATAATTGATAAATATTTAGTTTTACTACCAAATAATAAATTTGCATCGCAAACTTGTTACGTTTCCAACTGTACCTCTGGAGCTGTAGTTAGAAACAGAGTGCCTGGCTGTGTTCTATTCCCAGTTATCCCCCCTATGCCCTATTCATTCACAACATTCTAACATTTAAACTTGGAGTTGTTAAATAGAATAGCATTAAGCTCACCACTCATTTAGCTCAAAGTATTTTTACAGTTCAGTTTTAGCGATCTTCATGTTTACAGTTGCGCTCCCTTTGCAGTGCACTTTGAAAACATTGATGTCGTTTAGAACACAGCCGTGGCTCATGACGAAAGCTATAGATGATTTAAAAGCTAAATTAGCATAGCGTACATTAATGCTTTAATTTATATTATTTATTAGGAAATGTATCTGTACTGTAAATATAGACTTTAAAAAATTAATAAACATTATTACTTAATAATAATAATAATAATAATAATAATAATAGTGATTATAATAATAGTTATTATAATTATTTTCAGTATAAAAATATTAATGATAATAATAATAATAATAATAATTGCTATTATAATAATAACAACAACAACAACAACAACAACAACAATAATAATAATAATTGCTATAATAATAATAATAATAACAACAACAATAACAACAACAATAATAATAATAATAATTGCTATAATAATAATAATAATAATAATAACAACAACAACAACAATAATAATAATAATTGCTATAATAATAATAATAATAATTGCTATAATAATAATAATAATAATAATTGCTATAATAATAATAATAATAATAACAACAACAACAACAATAATAATAATAATTGCTATAATAATAATAATAATAATAATTGCTATAATAATAATAATAATAACAACAACAACAATAATAATAATAATAATAATAATTGCTATAATAATAATAATAATAACAACAACAACAACAACAACAACAATAATAATAATATTTATTATTTATTATTATTATTATTATTATCATTAAAACAATATTAATATTAATAATAATAATTGTTACAATAATAATAATAATAATAGCAATAAAAATTACTGTAGTAATTATAATAATTATAACAATAATAATAATAATAATAATAATAATATTAATGATAATTATAATGATAATATTAATACAAATAATAATATTAATAATAATAATTATTATTATTATTATTACCAAAACTAATATTGAATTGTTCTTAATGTGTGTGTGTGTGTGTGTGTGTGTGTGTGTGTGTGTGTGTGTGTGTGTGTGTGTGTGTGTGTGTGTGTGTGTGTGTGTGTGTGTGTGTGTGTGTGTGTGTGTGTGTAAAATAATACAATCTGCACAAATAAATGATGGGGTTCTGCTCTACAGAAGTAATTCCTCCTCCCCGTTCAGAGCATCATTCTGGGTGTTTTACGTTATAACTAACGTGGTTTAAATGATGGATCTGCCACAGAGAAACTACAGGTTTTGGGAAACACTCGTCACTACATGGCTCTTTTCCCAAACCATGCATCAAACGATAGTTCAGCCGCGAGTCACGTTGTTGTTTGGGAAACACACCTCTGATTACTACACTGACTAATGAATCTGTGTGCTGATTGAGATGCTGTATCTGTGAGTCCTCCAGAGTTCTCCAGAGAGCCGGAGAATGCGGATCTGCAGTTCTTGCGTCCTCTGTCAGTGAGTCTCCAGCAGGGGAACCGCAGCTCCCCAGACAGCGCCCCGCAGTGGTGGGTGGTGCAGGAGTGCTGGCCCGGACCTCCACCCAGCAGCTGCCGCAGTATAGAGATGGTGGTGTTCAATGATAAAGCCAGCCCGCCCAGCGTGGGCTTCCTGGCCGGATACGGGTGAGTCTCAGACATGCCGATGACCACAACTACACATCAAATAATTCCTATTTTCATGAAGGCTGAAGACATTTAGGGTACAACGGATTTCCTTTGGATATCATTTTACACCACAAACACTACTGGCACCCTCTTCAACACATGCAAGTGAGCATGTTACAGTCTGAATGTGGCCTGAGTATGTGACTGAACCTCTGCCTGCTTTTTCCTCTGCAGTATCGTGGGTCTGTACATGTCCGTGGTGCTGGTCATCGGGAAGTTCGTGCGGGAGTTCTTCACAGGGATCTCTCGGTCCATCATGTACGAGGAGCTGCCGTGTGTGGACCGCGTGCTCAAACTCTGCAACGACATCTTCATAGTGCGCGAGGCGGGAGAGATGGAGATGGAGGAGCAGATGTTCGAGAAGCTCATCTTCCTCTACCGCTCTCCCGAAACCATGATCAAGATGACCCACAACAAGAGCGACTAGCCCTCCTGTTGAACTATGGGTCGAAAACGATCTGGGCACCAATCATTTTCTATTCTTCATGAAGGCTGAGCACATTCAGGGTACAACTCTTAGGAAAGGCTGAAGGATGTAATAGCGTACACAGAATTCTAGGACGACAGGAGGGTTAAATGTTGACCTAATTGAATCTCTTTAAATAATCATATGAGCCACTCATGAATAAATGACAATTGTAATGCGTTACCTTTTAGGAAGGTTTCTATGCAAAGTTTTAGAAGTGAGACCCCACATCTCAGGATTACATGTCTGCTTTAAGGCAACAACCAGAAAGTCTTTTATAACAGTTTCTGAAGCCAAACACTGCAAGAACTGCATTAATAATAATAATTCCTTACATTTATATAGCGCTTTTCTGGGCACTCAAAGAGCTTTACACACATTGGGGGATCTCCTCATCCACAATACCTGGATGATGTGACGGCAGACATTCTGCGCCAGACCACACACCACACACCAGCTGATTGGTGTGGAAACGGAGTGATGAAGCCAATTATCATATGGAGAGGGTTTGGAGGCCTTGATGGACAGAGGCCAGTGTCAAAGGACATCCTGGGAATTTTAACAGAGAGTCAGGATCTCAGTTTAACATCTCATCTGAATGATGCAACCCAGGCTCATTCTGAAAGCATAGTCCCGTGGACGTTTCTGGAGACCGCAAATTATGCAGCCGGATGTACGTATGGCTGCATTTCATTTTATTAAGCGAACACTTATGGGGCGGTATGACGCTGTTCCTTTTTGCGCTTACCGACTGACCGCTTACCTCCGTGTGAAAGGCTTTCCCACTGCAACCAGTTTGTCCAATTAGCCTGTTGTGTACATCGGCAGACTTGAGATGCAGAGAGGAGCTGACGACGACTGGGTTTGATTCCGGGGAAAAGCAGTTCCAGAAATCAAGTAAGACAAAACCAGAATCCCAAAAATAAAATGGACGAGTGAACAGCAGGGTGAGAATGTGCTCAAATCTGAAAACGTGGTAAACAGACGAGGGCTTTTCTTTTTCTGGACGGCTTTTGTAAATCGTTGGTTGGCTTTCGGGAAGTGAGCAGGTGGGTGAGTTAATGGGTAAAGCTGATTGGGTTCAGGGAAGGAGGAGGGTGGGTCAGCCGATTGGCCGATCGCCCAATCAATCATTCAGTCAGACAGACGGTCATTTGACAGCGGCCTCTAGTGGCCACTCGCAAGAGACATTTGAGATGCGAGAAAGCGCACACAGCTCTCGCAGATTCGCAAAAACTGCAAAAATACATACCTCCCGGGACTTATTTAGCAGTCTCCAGAAACATCCATGGGACTATGTTTTCAGAATGAGCCTGGGTTGGAAAGACGGCGCTGACTGAGCAGTGTAGAGTCCCCGTCACTATACTGGGGCATTAGGACTCACACAGACCACAGGTTGAGCGCCCCCTGCTGGCCTCACTAACACCACTTCCAACAGCAACCTAGTGTTCACATGTGGTCTCCCATCCAGGTACAGACCGGGCGCAGCCCTGCTTAGCATCAGTGGGCGACCATGTGAGAGTTGAAGAGAGCGAGCTGCTGGCAAACTTGATGATAGAGGCTGGGGGAATATACACTTCTGAGATATCTCATTTACATTCACACAGTGCACGAGGACTTGTGTTTAATATTCACATGAGCTCTTTTTCAAGGTGATTATTTTATATGATGGGGTAAAGGCTTCGAGTAAAATTTGGAGTAAAATCGAGACGATTTAAGCTTGCTTATGTGGCATGTGGAAGTAATCTGCATTATTACTGCTTATTCCTTCCTCTTATACTGGTTCAGACTGGGTCTGCTCCATTAACTTTTAAACTGTGTCATTAGAATCTACACAAACTGAAAATATGCTCATTGGAAACACGTCCACTTTGGAAAAACTCCCACATATCGCACACTGTTTCTACACTTGCATGAGTTTGTGTTTCAGGCAGCTTGGAAATAGAGAAATTTCACTAAACTCCACTGCTGACATTCTTATTCTGTATTTATACGTCACACAGAGTGCTTAATATGACCGGTCCTGATGGCGTAGTGGACCTCTGTATAATATATAATATGATGGATTTGATGGAAACATTATGGCTCTTTGTGCTTTGACACATCAATAAAGATGAATTGAACTGAATGTGTATTGTGTTCATGTTTACAGAAAATAAATAAATGTGTTTCACATTCAGATTCACGCGGCTCTCATACTGCTGGATTTGATCGCTGATATATGCACAGGGGTTGGAGAGTGAGACGGAAGCTGTGTTCAGTGTAGTGTTGGAGGTGCTCTGTCTGTCTGCTGTTCATCTTCACTGATCTTCAGGCCAGCAGTAGAGCAGAGTGTGAAGCTTCATCAGCGGAGGAACAGCAGAGTTCTGCTGAACATACTGCACACAACACTACATGAGTTCAGAAGAGGAGAGCTAGAGTGTGTCTTGCTGGGCCATCTGTGACCAAGACAGCAGGTGTGTGTGATGATCAAGAGCCGCCGTGTCCAGAGTAATGTCAGCAAACCACCAAGAAGAAGAAGAAGAAGAAGCACATACAGCAGGAGGAGCTGTGGAGGCCAGAGGAAGCTGTCTGAAAGAGACGTCTGGCTGATAACCCCAGAAGCATCCAAAAAAAGTCAACAGGTTTAGTTCAACTCAACAACAGTAACTATTTTGAGGTGGATAATCACAGGATTAAATTAATTCCATCATTCATTAAGTCCTTCAGCAAATGATCAATACTGTTCAAAAAACTAAGAAGACGAAAGAGGAGAGTTTTCATTTCAGCGAAACACCGTCTGCTGAATTACTCTCAATGGTTTTGATCTGTGCCGACCCTGAACCGAAAGCTTTAAATGTTTTATCTTCTAAATGCAAATTTTAGATCAGAAAAAAATCTAAATTTAAGCATGTGAAAATTTAAATTCAATAAAATAAAAACACCGTTGTAATTTTCTGTATACTGTAGGGTTTTTTTTATAAACAAATGAGCCAATACTCTATAAATAATACTACACTACACAACATTTTCCTGTAGCGTAAACTAAAATATACTATATATTATAGTTTATCAGTTCACTATGGTCAATATGCTGCAGCATTCGTTAACAGAGTTGTAAACACTATAACATATACAGTATAATACACTTTACTATGGGTCAAAAACACTACAGTCGGCTATTAGACAAGTAAACTGTGCAACAACATTAACTAGTGTTTTAGTAGAATCATTGATTTTTAATCTCCGGTTACATTAATGTATTCCCTGCTGAAAAATCCAGCTTAGTTGGATGACCAGGCTGGTTTTAGAGGGGTTTTGGCCATTTCCAGGCTGGTTTCCAGTCATTTTCAGCCTGATCTTAGCTAGTCAGGCTGGAAAATGACCAGCTAAAACCAACTAAAACCAGCTTGACCAGCCTGGATTAAGCTGAACACAGCTGGTTTTGGCTGGGCTCTCAGCCTGGTTAGGCTGGTCAAGCTGGTTTAAGCTGTCATCTCCCAGCCTGACCAGGCTGGAGATGGCCAAAACCCCTCTAAAACCAGGCTGGTCGACCAGCTAAAACCAGCCAACCAGCCTAGGCTGGTTTAGGCTGTTTTTCAGCAGGGTTCAGTAAATATACATGAATAAATCATAATAAAAGACAATAATAAAGGTGAATCCTCTGGCGAACACTGTTGTCCAGCAGATGGAGGTAAAGGATTGTTACCAAAGAAGAAGAATGACGATAGAGGAAGCAGAACCAGTGTTTTCATTTCAGCAAATTTCCACATATAACTGAGTTATATTCGCCATGGTTCTGAACTGTGCTTATCCCGGATGCCTGAATCTGTTCAAGAAAGAGAGGCTGCGCTCGAACTCCTCATCGCACGGCGGAAAGCTGACCTTCCACCGCTTCCCGACGCTGGAGCCCGGGCGGCTGCTGCTGTGGCGGGCGGCGCTCGGGATGGACCCGGACACACCCATGAGGAGCCTGCGGGTCTGGAGGATCTGCAGTGAACACTTCTCCCCGGAGGACTTCAGAGCCGTTAACGGGAATAAAGTCCTGCTCAAAGCTTCAGCGGTGCCCAGGGTTTACTCCACACCGGCTCCGGTATGTGCTGATGCTAGAAGGGATACAGCTGTGGCTGGTGTTGTATTGACATCTGAGTCCCCTCCTGTGAAACCCTGCTCTGATTATTTAGCTAAATTACTCTATATGATTACTCTGAATACGTTTATGCAATAATGCACAATAAAGTGTGCCAGATTTCCTCTGTGAACTGTAAAACGTGTGAAAGGGGGTATATGTCATCATGTGTTGCTGTGTTTCTGCATCTGATGAGACTCTGTGTTTAACTGTAGGGCAGTCGTGCTGAATCTGCTCAAGCAATGCAAGACTGTAAGGAAGAGGAGACTGAGTTACTAGTTTCAGAAGCCGAAGGTGTTTCAGAGTCCAGACCACAGTTACATCACAGCTACACACTTCCAGCGGCACAGTCCATGCATGCGGTATGAAAACACACATGTTGTTTCCTAATATTTGTTCATGGTTGTGAAGGGCTTTGAGTCACCTGCATGTATGCAGGAAAATGTTTTGTTATTATTAGTAGTAGTAATAGTCAGTATGAAACTCATTTCATTGCAGTGTTTTACATTAGTATTGTCTTCTTCAGGATGAACCATCAAAGCGAGAAGAGCATCCCGAGGGAAGACCTGACCTGAACATCATCAAACTCCCATCATGTTCACCGTCAGCAAAGGATGGAGTTGGTTTCCCATACACTTCCCGTCCTGCTGCACACACACACACCGCAGCAGCAGCGGGATCATCAGAGAAGCTTGTGCTGAAGGAAAGGCAGTGGATTGTGAGCGAGTCGAGCGTGATGGATCTGTTCAGGAGATGCCAGCAGTGCGGCGCTCTCATCACTGACACCAGAACCGTGATTTCCGGCTGCCTGCTGCGGGTGTACTGGGAATGCGCTCAGAGACACATCGGCCAGTGGAACTCCTGCTCCGGCATACAGGCGCTACTGTCCAACCTGTGCCAGAAAGCGCTGGAGCCGCCCAGGCACAGCGCAGAGATCAGACGAGGCGTGAGACGCTAACCCAAGCTTTCACCATAGTTTTAAATACACATTTTCTGCTCCACCATTTCAAGACATATGTACAGATGAAAAGTCCAAATCATCAGCACACTGCCACTTTAACTCTCAAAACACTGATTTAGTCGGACACCGACACGGTCTTCATCAGGTGTAGATGCGTGCGGCTGCAGCTGAGAGGATCACATGAGCTCTTCTGGTGCTCACATTGGCTGACGTTCACTAAAGTCTCTCTTCATTTGCATAAAGCAGATTTAAATAAACACATACCTTTCTAAAGCATTGATGAATCAGTCATTTACTGTGTGTTATTGTCCGGATCACTGTGTGATGATGAGCATTTTTTCATTTGATTTAAAGTCCCCATGAAATCAAAACTCACACTGTTGATGTTGTTAGCTCACATTGCTAGTGTTGTGGTGAACTCTCCATATGTGCGTGCCATTAAGACAAATATAAATGATTAGCCCTTCTAATCTTTAAATGAAATCTGAAAATGCACTTCCTGTTTGCTTCAGTTTAGTTCTCAGATTGCGTTTATCTTAGAACCTTGCGTTTATCTTAGGACTTTGACGACAGACAGAAATGGGGTGCAGGAGGAGTCTGTTAGGCTGTAATAACTCTCCTCAAACCCTTTTCTCCATCTTTCTTCATGAAATGCCTACAGTTGAAGTCAGAATTATGAGCGCCCCTGTTTATTTTTTTTCCCAATTTCTGTTTAAAGGAGAGCAGATTTCTTCAACACATTTCTGCACATAGTAGTGTCAATAACTCATCTCTAATAGCTGATTTATTTTCTCTTCATCATGATGACTAATTAATATTAGACTAGATATTCTTCAAGACACTAGTGTTCAGCTTAAAGTCACACTTAAAGACTTTACTAGGGTAATTAGGGTAAAGTAAGGGTAATTAGGCAAGTCATTGTAATAATGATGGTTTGTTCTGTAGACTATTGAAAAAAATATATAGCTCAAAGGGGCTTATAATATTGACCTTAAAATGGTGTTTAAAAAATTAAAAGCTGCTTTTATTCTAGCCAAAATAAAACAAATAAGACTTTCTCCAGAAGAAAAAATATTATCGGACATACTGTGAACATTTCCTGAATCTGTTCAACATCATTTGGGAAATATTTAGAAAAAGAAAAGAAAATTTAAAAAGGGGGCGAATAATTCTGACTTCAACTGTACTTTACTACAGCCAATCAGCTCACACTACAAAAAAACAAGCCACGCCCACTGTTTACTCATTTAATTAATTGATAATTAAAGAATTGATAACATTCATATGGTACCCAGCTTTACTCACTGGAATGGAGAATTACAGCCAGTCGTCCCTAGGTAATTTGGAGATGTGTCAGGTAACAGTAAGAGATGAGATGGGGGAGACTGATGAAAGTGCAAGGCAGAAAGTGAAACAAAACAAAGCCGTGTGCTCAAAACAAGAGACAACCACATACAGCCAATGACAGCAGTTCATTCATTTTCCCTTGGTTCATCAGCGGAACCATCCGCCAACTATTCCAGCGTATTTTTTAGGCAGTGGATGCCCTTCCTGCAGCAACCCAGCACTGGGAAACGTATAAGCAGTTTGTTCACACAAAACATGACAACACAAAAGCAGTTGGCTGTATAATGAACAGCAGAGTTCTGTCGAGCGCCTGTGGTTTGTGTTGACATGTGAGCCGTTATGGAGCATTCAGCCCATCAGGGAGTCTGATGTCGGTAAAAATGACCACAAAGCCCTGAAATAAAGGGATCGAATTAACACTGATATTGTGCTGCTTTCCAACAAGTTTCTAACATTAACAAAAACATCATTAAATACATGAACATTCATTTAAAATACTCACGTTTTTGATGAGCAGTTGAGAGTTACTCAAGCTAAATCCCTGCAGCGTGGGCAAGAGAAAGCCGGACCTCAGACGAGCTGAGACAAGATAATCACAAAGAGTTAACCTTCAGATAACCTCCAGATTTCCCCTAAAATAATTCATAAATAAATACATAACTATAGTTTTCGAAATTTGCTTTACTCAGTTGCAAAGGAATTTACAAAATGATGAATAATTGAAATAATGGAAAGGGTTTATAAAAAATTAGAAGTGCTCACCGTTTAGCTTTGGCAGGATAATGGTGTTGACGGCGATCACTAACACTTGCCTAATTGTGTCAGTCTGCACATATTGAAGAATTGAGAAATCATTAGTGATGATGAACGCTTGATATGAATAATAACAGCTTATTAAATCTCACCTTGAAATCTCCAATCTCAGATGATCCCACAGTCAGTGTTATACTTGGAGCAGCATTTATGAGAAACGCAGAGGAAGAGTTTCATTAATCTACCACCTTTTTTTCTTGGGGTTACTACAGTGAAAAGGCTCTGTCTGTCAGATAACCATTCTCTGTCTGTGCTTTGGCCTGCTGTTTACTCACATGGGAAATACATTACAGCTGAAGTCTATGGCAAGCCTTAACAAGGACAGCTGTACAAGTGTGTGTTTCAGCTTAAAGACGCAGTGAGTAATATTCTCCACTAGAGGGTGTATATTCACAACAAACAAAGGTGTATTTTGATGACTGTGAGAATCATGGAAGTTTGTCCTATACAGGACTCCTGCGGAAATCATGTTGATGATGAGTGAAGTATTCAACACTTATTATCATGGTAGTCTGATGCAGAGTAAAGCGCGTAGCACAATGAAGTCTGAAATATTCGTTTTTAAATCCCAAATTGCAGATTAATGAATCCAATGCAAAATAATTGGCAAAACAATATAAAATGGAGTCTTGGAGTAATGAAGATGAATCGAATCCAATAACTTTTATTATTATAATTTTTTTTTTTTATGATGGACAAAGGTTTCGGAGGCAGTATCTCAATACAATTGACGCAATGTGAGGTGAAATTTATTATTTTAAAAATTACAGATGAAAAATTTGTATTCAGTGTGCAATAACCTTTAGACTGAAAGAAGAGAAACAAGAGAAACGCTGAAGACAACCGTGATGCAGCACTAAAGCAGTAAAGCTTTATTTTGCCACAGTCCAGCACTTCTGGTTCTTCAGCTCGTGATCACATGGAAAAGAAGCAGCGCTGTTTTATCAGTCCTTAAAATTATTTTTTTAGGTGTGAACTTTAAATAAACAATACTCACTTGTTCACTTTGAAAGCTCCGGTCAGTTTTTGATTGCTAATCTGAGCGATTCCGCTGAATCTGCTGTCCTGCAGGGGGAGTGAGAGAGCAACACCGCTGGTCAGCAGCTATCTATTGTTTATTAATAATAATAACAACAATAATAATACAAGTATTTCATATAGTGCCTTTAAAGTCTCAAAGCGTTTTACATACAAATCAAGACAACATAGATAAAGGATACCACAATGATGAAAACTGATAACAGAAGACAGATTTATTTAAAGCAGGGGTGTCAAACGCAGCTCTGCACTGTTTAGTTCCAACCCAACTTTAAGTTCAGCAAACTTCAAACAAGCCTGAAGGACTCCATTAGTTTGATCGGCTGTGTTTGATTAGGGCTGGAACTAAACTGTTCAGAGCTGCGGCCCTCCAGGAACTGTCTATCTTTGTAGCTTGTTAACGGGTGTTTTCTCTCTGAAAGTTCCTTTGTTTTCTCACCACATTCAGTGTGAAAAGAGGCACCAGAGCGTCGTCAGCTTTAACAGCGGAGAACTTTGCTGCCATCTTCACATGAATGTTCATGAGGCCTGAAGTGAAGGAGAACAGCGGCATGTCGCTGGCGTATAACAGCACCTGCATCTTCATGTCGGGGTATAATGTGCGCAGCTGACCAGGGAAAAAGCACAGCACTCATCAGCATGAACACTTCACAATTACATCAGTATTTGCAAACATCTGGGAATATATTCTATGCACTTCATATTTATACATTACGGGATCTTTATCTGTCCTCCAACAACTTTTAACCTTGAAGTGTGTGTTCTGCACATGTGTAATAGTCTGCAGTGCTATACTGTGTGTGTGTGTTGTATATTACGCTACAGAAACCTTTACACATTTCCTGTATTTCACACACTTATTTCTCTACATATTACTTCTTAAACATTATATTATTACTAAAATGTCAATTAAAGTCACTTCATTAAACTGTAGAGTTGAATTTACAACATCAGAAGTGGACAGAGCAGAGATCAACATCCCATAATGCAGTTCACCTACACTAATAAATCCAAAACACAGAGACTAAATGCAGAAGAGTTTTACTTGTCTATAATTTAGTGAATGAGCATGAAATAAGCAGCATAATCAGCAGCTTTCCTTCAAGTGGCTCTTTACCTTCACATAATGCATGTATAATCCTTTACACACAGCACTCTATCTGTTATTCTCTACATACATCCCCAACATGCACACACACACTGACCTGTGGGATGAAGACCCCAAACTGACTGGTGTTCAGATGCAGCGGGGAACCCTTTGGTATCTTTGACATATAAAATGAGATGAATGAGTGATTAATGCACGTCTGCAGTGTTCAGTTTCACACAGTTCCTCATAGACAGGGGTGCACAATGCTTGTTTGGTCTGGTTTTCATATCTGGAGATGTTGCTCAGTCCTCAGCTATCCTGCATGCTCTCATATTCATATATGAACACTCATTTTTGCATTATTTAAAAATACATACATTTGAAGTCAGAAGTATTCGCCCCCTTTGAATTTCTTTTTCTCTTTTAAATATTTCCCAAATGATGTTGAACAGATTGAGGAAATGTTCACAGTATGTCTGATAATATTTGTTCTTCTGGAGAAAGTCTTATTTGTTTCATTTCGGCTAGAATAAAAGCAGTTTTTAATTTTTTTGAGAACCATTTTAAGGTCAATATTATTCGCCCCTTTAAGCTATATATTTTTCTGATAGTCTCCAGAACAAACCACTGTTATACAATGACTTGCCTAATTACCCTAACTTTACCCTGATTACCCTAGTGAAGCCTTTACATGTCACTGTAAGCTGAACACTAGTGTCTTGAAGAATATCTAGTCTAATATTATGTGCCATCATCAAGATATCTTTAAGAGTTAATATAGTTGTGCACTGTATTAAGGGCACTTAGATGTGCTGATCAGCTCTTTTGGCTGTTCCTCAAACAAATTTAAAACCTTGTGCTTTTGCAATGGTTGCCCCAAAACTTTGGATTAACGTTCTTCTCCATGTTAGGCAGGCTAAAACCCTGTCTGTTTTTAAATCTAGTCTTAAAACCCACTACTCTTTGGCTTTTATTACCATAATATGATTGTTTGATTTGTCTTTTAGTTTAAATAGTGTGTGCTTGTACAGCACTTTGGTAAACACTTGACTATACATATATGAATGAATGAGATATATTTCTATATTTATCTTTGAAATTTAAACATGAACTTGTATTTTAAACTCAGGACTCCTGCTCGCAGCTGCAATCCCATACCTTCAAAACAGACACCAAGAAAGTGCAACACCAAACAACTTCCCTGCACAAAGGATCATGGGAGCCTGCAGTGTCCATCAGTTGTACCCTTCAGAATTTAGTGTTGAACTCTTCAATTTGGGCACTTAAAAATGGAGGGTGATAAGTTTCGTTTAGAGCGCACTGTTTATTTTAATCCCACGTGTGCATCTGTGTACCAGTTATGTGCACTCCTGCATATACACACATTAGTAAAGATTACTGCTGTTGTGTGTCCTAATGTTTTTAAAGGGAGCAGCTTGTTGTCCTCACCATGTCGTCTGTGATGTTGGTTTGAAGAGCCCCAGATCTGAGATACGCAAACGCTGCTGAGTTGACCGTGAACTGGGATGCAGCCAGTGTAAGCATGTGCTTGTCTGAATACTGAAGGTCAAACGCACGGGCGGAGAATGGAGGTTCAGATGGAGAACGCCTGCTGTAAAACTCAGCCTGTCGACAGAAGAGCAAGCAACATCAGTCATATTCTTTGAATTCTCTCTTCATTCATTAATTTTCCTTCAGCTTAGTCCCTTTATTCATCAGTGATCGCCACAGCAGAATGAACCACCAATTATTCCATATGTGTTACACAGTGGACGCCCTTCCAGCTCCAACTCAGCACTGGCAAACACCCATACACACTCATTTACACACACACTCATACAATACAGTCTGTTTAGTTGATCAGTTCCCCTATAGCGCATGTGTTTGGACTGTCGGGGAAACCAGAGCACCTGGAGGAAACCCACGCCAACACGGGGAGAACATGCAAACTCCACACAGAAACACCAACTGACCCAGCCGAGACTCAAACCAGAGACCTTTATGCTGTGAGGCAATTGTGCTGCCCACTGTGCCACTGTGTTGCCCAAACCCCCCCTATACAAATCAATGAATCTACCTGTATACTAAATATGCAGAGAAAAAATCTAACCTAATAATAGCTGGATTCATTTGATACACGAGAATAAAAGATAATGACTATTAAAGACGTCCTCACCTTAACCTCTAATCGGCAGCTCTGATCGGTCACGGCCGGGGCGGAGGTTAGGGGAGCACTCAGATAAACATACTTATCCACGGGTATGTTCACTAAACACACACACACACACACACACACACACACACACACACACACACACACACACACACACACACACACACACACACACACACACACACACACACACACACACATTAAGGCATGATTATGCCAAACACTACTCTATACAATGCTTTATAAAACATTTTAAAACAAACAGTCTTCATTGTGCTAAATACACAATGCCGTGTCTGTGTTCATCACCGGTTCGTTCCTGCAGAATTGTCTCCATGTTAGTGACTGCTTGTTGGATTGCTGGACAGATCTATAAGAAAGACAATATGAGGTGTTTGAGAAGCAGCAGATATACAGTGACAGTGATGGACTGTTGAAGACTACACCAACCTTCTGGCGTATCATGTCTGAGGCTTTTCCACTGAAATAATCTTCAAACAGCTGATAGAAGAAGCTGCAGAAGAGCACAGTGATTATGATGGCATCAGTCACTGGCGTCTCTCACCTTACGCTCTGTTCTTTACCTTGTTCCTCCGTGAAACTGAATGTAGACATTTCCTACATCATTACTGCAGGATTCGCTGCTGATGGAGAGGTGACCGTCTTTATCCCCGACCCCCAGGACCACACGGATGTATATATTGTAGACCTCCACATCAAACGAGCCGCTGTCTGTGCTGCAGTCAGAGAACAGGCATGAGCATTACTCATAAACACATTCATTTTAGCTTTATACGTTCATTCAGATATTAAAGTGAGGACTCTCTGTGCTCATAAAGTATTGTGTGTATGGCTTCACCACTGTCTGCTCTCCACCAATCACAGTGTGTGGTCGGCACAGATTGGCTGGTAACGGGGAGCTAAAGATGGCAAAGGCTGTTTCTAGATACCCAGAATGCTGGTCACTGAATGATGTTCACATGACACAAAACCAACCCCAGGCTCATTCTGAAAGCGTAGTCCCGTGGATGTTTCTGGAGGCCGCGAATTACATCCCAGGAGGTACGTATTTTGGCAGTTTTTGTTTTCGCGAATCCACGAGAGGGCGCTGTGTGTGCTTTTTCATATCTCTAATTTCTCTCCCAAGTGCCGTTCGTGCCCGCGCTGTTCTCGTGTAAACCCACCAGAGGCTGCTGTCGACTGTCTGTCTGACTGACTGACTGGCTGACCATCCAATCGACTGACCCCCCCTCCTCCTTCCATAAACCCAGTACTTAATTAGTGAATTGTGAGTTCCCGAAACAGACCGGGGTAATGGATCTGGCATGTTACCCGCAGATTGAAGGTTGGGGAATTGCGAAGAAAGTGAAAGTGATCAGCGGACAGGGGAGGAGGGCGGTTGAGGAGGGGGACAAGTAAAATGAGGTGTCAGATCAGATTTCAGAAGTGCCGTATCTGAATCCGGCGTGTTCCGGCACAAATTATGCCCTGCATAAACCCAACCCATTTTATTGATTGACCTGCCAACCCACTTACTTCCCTAAAGCCAATCAACAATTTACAAAAGCCGTCCAGAAAAAGAAAAAGCCCTCGTCTGATGTTTACCACGTTTTCGGATTTCACCACATTCTCACCCTGTTATTCACTCGTTCATTTTATTTTGTGGATTCTGTTTTTGCCTTACCTGATTTCTAGAACCGATCTTCCCCGGAATCAAACCCGGTCGTCATCATTGTGGTCAACACTTCTCTGCATCTCAAGTCCACCGACGTACACAATGAGCTAACTGGACAAACTGGTTGCGGTGGTAAAGCCCTCCACACGGAGGTAAGCGGTCAGCTGGAGAGCGCGAGACACAGAACAGCGTCATACCGCCCCCTAGTGTTCGTTCAAAAAATGAGATGCAACCATACAAACATCCAGCTACGTAATTCGCGGTCTCCAGAAATGTTCACGGGACTACATTTTCAGAATGAGCCTGTGTTGCACAAAACACAGCATACAGTTTTTTTTTTATTATTATTAAGGGAAAACAAAACACAAATCTGCAGAGCGCTGTGGGGGAAAGTGCTTGTTAAAACACACCTGTGGTTTATCACACCTGAGTTCAGTTTCTCTAGCCACACCTGTTCGCAATCAAGAAATCAGGATTAATCTATTAAAAAAGACCAGCCTGACAAAGTGAAGTAGACCAAAAGAGCCTCAAAAACTAGACATCATGCCAAGATACAAAGAAATTCAAAAACAAATGAGAAAAAGAAAATAATTGAGATCCATCAGCCTGGAAAAGGTGGTAAAGTCATTGCTAAAGCTCCGGGACTGCAGCGACCCACAGTCACAGCCATTATCTACACAGAGACATGGAACAGTGGAGAACTGTAGAATCACCACAACAGATTATTCACTATAGTTGTTGTGTTACCATAGCAACTGTAGAATCACCACAACAGATTATTCACTATAGTTGTTGTGTTACCATAGCAACTGTAGAATCACCACAACAGATTATTCACTATAGTCGTTGTGTTACCATAGCAACTGTAGAATCACCACAACAGATCAATTACTATAGTCGTTGTGTTACCATAGCAACTGTAGAATCACCACAACAGATTATTCACTATAGTCGTTGTGTTACCATAGCAACTGTAGAATCACCACAACAGATTATTCACTATAGTTGTTGTGTTACCATAGCAACTGTAGAATCACCACAACAGATTATTCACTATAGTCGTTGTGTTACCATAGCAACTGTAGAATCACCACAACAGATCAATTACTATAGTTGTTGTGTTACCATAGCAACTGTAGAATCACCACAACAGATTATTCACTATAGTCGTTGTGTTACCATAGCAACTGTAGAATCACCACAACAGATTAATTACTATAGTTGTTGTGTTACCATAGCAACTGTAGAATCACCACAACAGATTATTCACTATAGTCGTTGTGTTACCATAGCAACTGTAGAATCACCACAACAGATTATTCACTATAGTCGTTGTGTTACCATAGCAACTGTAGAGTCACATATTCTATAGTTGCAGATATAACTATAGAAACAGGTTAATTCCAATCATAAACCAAGCACTATTGTATTTATATTGTACTACAGTATTGTTTACTCTATAAGAAAAGGTGTGGTAAAACAGACATGACTGTGATCTCCCATGATGCACTGGTGCACTTACATGATGCCGAACTTTGTTCTCCATCTGCCAGAAACAGCCAATGAGAGCTCACGGACCTCCAGATACAGTCCTGTTCCCTCCACAAACACCAGCGACGGCTCAGCTGTTTCGCACTGCACGACACGCATGCTGGAGACACACACACACACACACACACACACACACACTTTATCTGCAATGACTGAAACAAAAAACAAAACAGCATCCAAATAATAATTTAGACATCTGTTTGTGTGTGTGTGTGTGTGTGTGTGTGTCTCAAGCAGCGTCTAATAGTAATGAAGAATGA
Source organism: Danio rerio (assembly GCF_052040795.2). Classification (NCBI taxonomy): domain Eukaryota; kingdom Metazoa; phylum Chordata; class Actinopteri; order Cypriniformes; family Danionidae; genus Danio; species Danio rerio. The sequence continues at coordinate 383,105 of NC_141029.1, read as the reverse complement.
ATTGTATTGTGTATAATTAGTTAAATGAAGCACTGATTGACATTCTCCCTTTGTACGTGTTATCAGAGGGGGGAAGCCCCGCCCACTAGTGCCCTCCTCTCCATCTCATTAGCATAAACAGCAGCCCTGAGTGAGAAGCAGCCGTCTGTCCATTAGCCATACTGGCTGAATACACAGAGCATTGTGTGTTTGGAATAAGAATGCATGCTAACTGAGCGAATGTTTCGTGTTGTTTGTGTTTTACTGACTGTGAGAGGACGTAGTTCACCCAGCCGATGCCAATGTCCACTTGATCATGGATGTCTGGGATTGCGGTGCTCTTCATTTTGCTTTGTATCCAGACAGGCATCATCTGAGACACTGAACACACACACAGAAATGGAAACACTTTACAATAACAGCACATAATGATGTAGATACCTGAAGCTATGTCAACTAAACACTACTTTATTAAGAACTACTGATGAGTGAAGTTCAAGTTTACTATAACACAGACAACAGATACAGTTGTTTTAAACACTTTCAACAGCGTTTTATGTAAATTCAAAAGGTTTTCTTTAAAATGATACCAATTTTTTAGCATTTACACCTCTGCATGTGGATTTGGGAAGCTTTTAAATTTAGGTTTGCAAAATCCAGGTGGAAACCCCAAAACAGCACTTAAGTTTGAGAGGTTCATCCTTCACCTGAACACTTCTGCTTCCTATGTTGTTGATTTAATGAGAATAAAAGATGTAAGATCACTCTTGTGGTTGTTTCACGTTTCTGAGGCAGAGGACTGAAGTGTTTATTTAACGTTTACATAATTCATTCATTTGTTCTTTGTTTTTCTTAAATTCTAAATTTTAGTTCACTTTATTTTCCTTCCCCAACCCTAGACAAAAAGGGGAAGAAGCGTAACACTGCAACAAGTAAAATGAGATTTAAAAAATCATTGGAGAAATATTTAATGGCACAATATTAATTGGATTGTTGATCTGGATGTTATGCATGAATTTTGGAGTTTTTTTTTTTTTGGTCTTTGTTGTTATGGATTAGTGTAATTTTGTCTTGTGTTTGATGGACCCCAGGAAGAATATATCACTAACTTGGTAGTGGCTAATGGGAATCCTGATAACAAATACTTAAAAATAAACATAAAAAGAGCTGTAAATTTGGCCAAAGTGTACCGCTGAGTTTTTAAAAACAAAGCATTTTCCCAAAATATAAAGTTGAAGTCAGAATTATTAACCTTCTTTTGATTTTTTTTCCTTTTTAAAATATTTCCCAAATGATTTTTAACAGAGCGAGGAAATGTTCACAGTATGTCTGATAATATTTTTTCTTCTGGAGAAAGTCTGATTTGTTTTATTTCGGCTAGAATAAAAGCAGTTATTAATTATTTAAAAACCATTTTTGGGACAAAATTATTAACCCCTTTGAGGTAAATTTTTTCCTGTGTCTACAGAACACACCATCATTATTACAATAACTTGCTTAATTACACAAACCTGCCTAGTTCACCTTATAAACCTAGTTAAGCCTTTAAATGTCACTTTAAGCTGTATAGAAGTGACTTGAAGAATATCAAGTAAAATATTATGTACTGTCATCATGGCAAAGATAAAATAAATCAGTTATTAGAGATGAGTTTGTAAAACTATTATGCTTAGAAATGTGCTGAAACAATCTTCCCTACATTAAACAGAAATCAGGGGGGGGAAATAAACAGGGGCGCTAATAATTCTGACTTCAACTGTATGTCAAAATAAGATTTGTCACCAAAAATCATTCTGCTATCTGAAACAGAGAAAGTTGAGGCCAAATTAAGACTCAAAATCAGCCCAGAGTGGATGAAAATGACCCAACACCAAATACTCTAACATTTTTTCTAATGGTAAATCTCTTTGGCATCTTGAATCTAATGTAGTCTGCATAAAACAGACAGGATTAAAGCTAAACGTGTCCTCTAACTGAATAAATAAAGCAAACTTACAGTCTGTGAGAGCCTTCTCTGACAGAAGAGCTTTGAATGCTGGATTATCCGCACATGACTGCGTCAACATCAGGAGGAACATCAGCCTCTGCATCCTGCAAATTACAGCAGTAATGAACTAATGAACTTCATCTGCTTCTGTCTGAGCGTCTGACTGATGCTCACGCTGCATGTAGAGCTTATAATATCGGTGCACAATGCCTCCATTCAGCTCACTTCCTTAAATTATAGAGAAGTGATACCCACAGCAGCACACATCTGCTTATCTGAGGGCCTGCTCAGATGCATGTGTGTGTATATTTAGCTGTCTCATGTTTATCTTTGTCTTGCTTATCTTCTAAAGAGTGTGTTTTTGCTTTTTTAACAATGCTGGGAAGTAAATGTGTGGGGAACAGAGAACATTCACATCTCTGCACATTTAGATTTCTCAGTGTGTAAAAGCTTTGCATGTCAGAGAAACTCCTAGTCTTGACAACAAACCAAGCAAAAACTATAAGAAACTCTTTATTGCAGTGGATGCATTCAGAACAGAAGTATTGTAAAGGATATTTCGATATATTCAATAATGTTTCACATAGATGTGAATATACTGCACGTCTGTGTGGCGAGACGGCTCATTTAATCTATCCACTGGGAATATGACTTTCTCAGTGCCGATATATATGAACGCAGGTCTAGATTGAGTGTGTATACTGTTAAAGTGTGAATATCTGAAGCAGTAGAAGCATACCTGCAGACCTCCAGCACAGACTGCTGATTTACAGAAGAGTTTCTGTTCCAGTGTTTCCTCAAATGATGCTTCAAATGAACAGCAGCTGAGGGAGTATTCACTTCCTCATCTAAATATTAGTCAGATAATAATTAATAAGACCTATTGTGCTAAATCACTTAATGAACTGTGTTTATTATAATCAGACTTGATGCAGAAACACTTTGATTGACATTCTCCCTTTATACGTGTCATCAGAGGGGGAAAGCCCCGCCCACTAGTGCACATCTCTCCATCTCATTAGCATAAACAGCAGGCCTGAGTGAGAAGCAGCCGTCTGTCCATTAACCATTAGAGTGTTTGAGCTGCTGAAGATGATGTCAGCATAGACTAAGAGGATTATAGATGTGGAGTTCTAGATGAAGAAGCAACATAGACTGACAGAAGAATCAACACACACTCACACTGAAGCACACACACACACACACCTGACCAGCACTCACAGCACACACACTGCTGTTTCTCAGCTGTCCGTCTGTAGCTCCGCCCTCTTCTAAAAAGAACACAACCTCATTTACATTTAAAGCGACAGTCACCAAAATGTTATAGTAAACACACTCTGATGAGAGACACTGGCAAACAAAGTTGTTTTTACCGTTTGTTTGGTTCAGAAAGTTGTCGCTGGAGCTTCTGAAGACACATTTTGAGGATGTTTTTGGTCTTTTCTGGACGTCTGGAGGACGAGCAGCTCTCAGAATCCAGCTAAAATATCTTTATTTTTGTGTCTGAAGATTGGACCAACATGAGGCAGAGTAATAATAACAGCATGTTTAACCGACCTCTTAATTCAAGGATGAGGGACTCATAAAGATAAACAACAGAGTCTAAGACACTCGAAAAGCAAAAGCTGAATGAAGAACTTTTTCCACTTACCTTTCGAGTGCCTTTTACTGATGACTTTGTTAAGATGAACATAGTTTTGCTCAGTGTTTCTTTAGGTGAAATTGTCTTTCCTTTCGGGCGTTTTGTTTTAATGATCACCCCTGGACAAAAGGGTCTACCAAGCGATGCCAGTTAAAGGGTTGACTAATCTCCAACAGAAAAAGCTTATTATATGGATCAATTAAATGGTAATAATCTCCCCAATAATACAGTTTTTGTTTTAATTGAATAAACGCAGCCATGGTGAGCACACTGCAAAATAAGCAGATTGTTTGTTTTTGTCTTGTTTCTAGATCAAATATCAAGAAGCTTTTCCAGACAAGCAGGAAATATAGTCTTGTTTTAATAAGTGTGGTTTATTCATAAACTCATTTCGAGGATCACGTGCTTATAATCAACACGGCTGGCTCTTTGTTAGCTCCGTAATCAGCCCTATTAGATGATTACGGAAGCATTATAAATAACCTGAGTTTTTCACTCCTGTCATCTTCGTCTTGAAGCTCTCCCCCTTTCCACCCCTACATCCTCCCACTTTTTCTGATCGGGCGACACGGTGGCCCAGTGGCTAGCACTGTTGCCTCACAGCAAGAACACCGCCGGTCCAACCCATCGGGCCGGTTGGTGTTTCTGTGTGGGGTTTACATGTCCTCCCCGTGTTCGCGTGGGTTTTCCCCGGGTTCCCCGGTTTCCTCCCACCATCCAAAAACATAAACCATAGCCAATCGACTAAAACAAATTATCACCCAATACAACCTGAGTTTACACTTCTCACGGTGACAAGCAGGGGAGTTCTCGAGACCTACCTGAGCTCAAATTCCCCTCTCGCCCTTCTAACGGGAGGGAGCCCTGGGCTCGAGGATATTGCGAGCTCAGAGCTCTCCCCCGGGACAGCATGCCAAATACGCTTTATTGATTATCAGCTAAGTGTGAACTCTTGAAATATGTAAAAATGAAGTGAGATTTCCTTCAAAACAAGCTAAATAATCTGCCAATGGGCTAAGAGAAATAACCTCATGTCAACAGGAAAATCAAGACATTAGTGCTGTAATTGGCAGATTATTGAACATGTTTTCAAAATTAGTTAAAATAGTTTTTTCTTAAAACTACACAATATTTTTTGCTTATCTAGAAAATGCTTCTTGATTTAAGAATTTGTAGATATTTTGACTAGAAACAAGACACAATACTCTTAGAAAGCAAGCATGTGTTGCAGTGTAGAGACTTCCTTCATGAGTGTTTCACTTTGTCCAAAAGCACAATGAACGAGCCCTCAGTGTTTCACATGTTCTCTTCATTGTACATCAACTAAAACACATTAAATACACCATCTAAAGCTGTAAAAATAGAAATAAAGTCATTTGGCCGCTCAACATTTGGTGAGTAAAACACGTCAGCAGTATAAAAGCAGTTCAGCTCAGACTGACAGAAACGTCGCTCTGGTTTTGGACACTGCTGGCGTCCGGTTGGCTGGAGTCTGTGCTGTGTTTTCCTGTAAGTGTGTGTTTGGGTTTGCTGATCTTCATGGGTATGTAGATGTTGGAGGCGCAGTGTTCACTCAGATATTCTCCTCCCTTCTCCTCATAATCCTGACGGCTGATCCAGCCTGGAGCGTCAGCGGGGCTCCGGAGGGCCCAATCACAGGCCCCGAACCACGAGTCTAGAGCCGGCCGGCCCGCCACAGACACCTAAACACACACGCACACACACACACACACACACACACGCGCACACACACACACACACCATTTACAAACATTAGAAACATGTATTTGAGCTTACCTCATTGCATAACACTTCCTTACATCTGGCAGGTTTCAGATCAGAGACAACATATACACAGAACTGTGCAAAAGTCTTAGCCCCCAGCTACATGTGTTGCTTTTTCAGTGAGGGTATAATGACATTATATATGACTTCTCATTCTCTTTATTAAAATACGATAAAAAAAACAGCTTCAAGTCTTTCCTCCACTGTGGTCATCTCTGCAGTGATTCTGACCTTAAAGTGTGACTGGAAGGGTCTGATGGCCAGCAGCTCTCGCTCCACTCTTTCCTTCACTCCAGGATACTGCAGGTTTCCCCCAGTCAGAAACACATTCCTCACCAGCGCCTCCTGCTGCTCAGGGGAATATCTACACACACGCAGTTTTGTAAATAAGGACTTCTCATTTGTATATTGATTAATGGTTTGACAGCAGCACTAATGTTGATCCATTGATCACTCACTGCTCCAGAACAAACTGCAGCGTCTCCATCAGGCCCATCTGCTCCTCTCCAATCAGAGACGGCTGGAAAATAATCTCCGGCACCCGCAGACGCTCCGTGCCCACAAACAGCTGATGATACTCGGCCACGTTAAACATCGGCTGACAGAGAGAGAGAGTTTTGAGTTTATTGCCAAATCAGCTTCTGTATCATGGCCAAAAAAAATAAAAATAATAAATAAATAAATAAATAATAATAACAATAATAATAATAAAAACAATAATAATAATAATAAATTAAATAATAATAATAGATTGAATAATAATAATAAAAAATAATTATAAAAATAACAAATAATAATATTAATAATAAAAAAATAATAATAACAATAATAAAAATAATAATTAATTAAATAATAATAATAATATTAATTAATTGAATAATAATAATAATAAATAATTATAACAATAACAATAAATAATAACAATAATAATAATAATAACAACAATAATAATAATAAAAATAAATAATAATAATAATAAATAATAACAATAATAATAACAACAACAATAATAAATTGAATAAAACATATTTATAACAATAACAATAAAAAATAAATGATAATAATAATAATAATAATAACAATAATAATAATAATAATAATAATAATAACAATATTAAGGATAATGAGCTCCCCAATGGCGCAGTGGGTAGCACGTTCACCTGACAGCAAGAAGGTCGCTGGTTTGAGTCTCGGCTGGGTCAGTTGGTGTTTCTGTGTGGAGTTTGCATGTTCTCCCCGTGTTGGTGTGGGTTTCCTCCGGGTGCTCCGGTTTCCCCCACAGTCCAAACACATGCGCTATAGGGGAATTGATGATCTACATTGGCTGTAGTGTATGAGTGTGTGCGTGTGTGTGTGTATGCATGTTTCCCAGTGTTGGCTTGTGGCTGGAAGGGCATCCGCTACATAAAACAAATGCTGGAACAGTTAGCGGTTCATTCTGTTGCGGCGACCCTGGATAAATAAGGGACTAATCCGCAGGAATAATGAGTGAATCTTTGACAGTCAATTAAAGTGCACCTATAGTAGTGTGTGTGAGCAGTGTGTGAGTATCTCCAGCAGCCTTTAATGCCTAACATGAATGAATTGTGTTTGTTTTAATCAGACTTGATGCAGAAACACTGTGATTGACATTCTGCCTTTGTACGTGTCATCAGTGAAGGAAAGCCCCGCCCACTAGTGCCTATTTCAACCTCATTAGCATAAACATCCACAGCAATGAAGACGTCTTTAAATGTTACCTGCGCTGTGCTGCTGGGTTTTCCAGGCTCTTCGTTCTCATTTAGTTCTGCTTCCAGCTCGTTTCCTTCATCTGCCGACGGCTCCACTTCTGCAGTCTGATTCAACAAGACCACCGTCAGCTTTATCATTCAATCTACATGTTCCTTGAACATCACGATTTAACAATTATTAACACTGTTAACACACACACACACAAACACACACACACACACACACACACACACACACACACACACACACACACAGTTATTAGAGCAGAAGAGTTGAGTAAAGTGTGTTTGGGAGATTTGCCAAACCTCAGCTCTCAGTAAGCGGTGCTGCTGGAGGCTCAGGCTGAGCTTGTGTATGTATGACTGCAGCTCCTCCGCCGAGTCCATGTTCAGCTCCACCAGACTCCTGTGGAAGAGCTCCAGAGCCCCGTCCTCCAGCAGCTCCTGACAGGACAAAACAGCAGCATTAAAGCCTGTGAATATGTATTTGATGTAATCTCAGCTGAACATGAAGAAAGGGCGGGGCATAGAGTAGCTCCTCCCCTTTTTAAAAACAGCCAATAGTGTTGTTTTTCTCAAAGTGGTTCAGCTTAAGTGCGTCAAATATTCAGCCAATGAGGCGAAGAGGGCAGGGCATGTTAGACACTAGCAAGCATTTGATTGGTTAGAAAGTTGATGAGAAACTGAAGTATGAGGAGACGTGAATAAAACTGTCGATCCACTTAAATGGACGAGACAAACTTTACATGTTTATATATATATATATATATATCAGCGTTATATCTCATAAAAAAGAATTTTGTAACATCCTAAAAACTAATAATACTGATAATGACATCTAAAAATGTTATTTTAATTTCATGAGACCATTAAAAAAACTTGATCCAGATACAACCATACCGACAATCACAGCAGAACCTCCCTCGATAAAACCATGACTTGTGTTCAGTAAAATATGCAGCAGTAGACGCTCATGATGACATTTAAGCCACTGAAACTGCTTTGACACCTGGAGATTTCTGTTCATCTTTCAGATAAATAAGGAGAAACAGTGGTAATAAGAGCGTGTTGGTCAGTGTCTGGTGTACCTGCACGGCCAGCAGTGTGTCCAGGCGCTTCTGGTCCTCCAGGATCCTCTCTTCTCTGCGCCGGCTGTTGATCTCCTGTATGCGTCTGAGCTGCTGCGCTCGTCTCTCGCTGCGCTCCTCTGCGCTCACACTCACTCCAGCCGAGCGGCCCGAGAACGGCAGCTGGACGCGGTGCACTTCGCTCTCGTAGAACTCCGGACTGCGCCACTTCTCCAGCTCTGTCCCACAAACAGCAAAGCGTTCAACTCGGGAATACGTCTGAGGCTCAGACACACTCTCTCAGTTTACATTCATCACACACACAATGCAGCACGTAACAGTGTGATGCACGAGTGTGCTCCATGCAGGCGAGTGGCCTTGACAGCCACCTGTAGGACACACTCCCCCTGACTTAATACACCAGGCACTGTGTTTGAAACACTTCTATGCTTCACATGTTTGTCTCGACAGCACCTCCTATCATTTACAGCTCTTCATTTTCACACTGAAAGCTGATTTGAAACATTAATTAATGCAAAAAGCACTACACAAATAACCTTGAGCTGAACTGACATCTGTAAATGTGCAAAGGTGACATTGCATGCTCATTTCACACAGGCTGATCCGACTCTTTAGGGTCTCACTGAAAAGTCTACAACTTACTTTGCTTAAAATTGTTCGTGTAAATAAACACATTTGCATATTATTACTGAGACAAATATAAAATCAAAATAGATGCATACATATACACATTTACATATGTAAATAAATAGGTTGTAAGATTAAGGTTGTAAGGGCTTAAAATTCTGAAGAAATTTGTGTATTTCCAATCTCGAGATTCAGCTTATTATAGTATATAAATGCAGGTGTGTGTGTGTGTGTGTGTGTGTGTGTGTACCGTTGTGATAGTCGACAGCGATGTAGCTGTGCTGGTGCAGGAGCTCCTCCATGCGGCTCAGGGTGATGGAGGCCTGGTTTGCAGGATATTTGAGCTGCAGAAGTCTCTGGTAATACGCCGCTGCCTGACCTCCACCCAGATTCACCCGCTTACAATTCACAGCATCCAGCCTGCACTCAAGAACAACAGCCTGTATTAAATAGCTGAGAGATTATTGTGTTAGAGCAAGGCATGAGAAAAGTCACCAGTATCAAACACATGCCAGATATTGATGATCTTCCTTCTTGAATTCATGTGATGGAAATGTTTTATTATCATGTTCAGTGCAATTGGAGAAAGAACAAAACTACTTACAAACTAAGCCTCAAGTGTGTGACTATGTTCAAGCTTAAGCAAAAATGCTTTTCTTACTTAGAGTTTTTCTGTTGCTTCTAATTCAAACATCTAAAAACTCTTAAATCAAGAAGCATTTTCTAGATGAGCAGAGAATATCTGCCTTGTTTTCAAAATGAAGAGAGTTTTTCCCTAAACCCAGCTGTAACCCAGCGGCACTGATCTGAATAAAATGATAGGCACGCTTCATTCTGATGTCTTTGCTGTTTATTTGTTTCTCTCTTTCTCTCTTTGCAGTAGACACCGTGAAAACTACAAGAAATAGAACATATAATATTAAAAATATGAATTTCTCAGTGTCTTTTTCACAGTCTCTCACTTAAATATCCACTGATATGCATATGAACATGTGCCACAACTATGAATCCAGTAACATCAGTCTTTACACAAACATTCATTCATTTTCTTGTCAGCTTAGTCCCTTTATCTGGGGTCGTCACAGCGGAATGAACCGCCAATTTATCCAGCAAGTTTTTACACAGCGGATGCCCTTCCAGCCGCAACTTATCTCTGGGAAACATCCACACACACATTCACACACACACACAGTCATGCACTATGGACAATTTTAGCCTAGTCAATTCAGCTGCAGCGCATGTCTTTGGACTTGTGGGAGAGACCTGAGCACCGGGAGGAAACCCACGCGAAGGCAGGAAGAACATGCAAACTCCACACAGAAACGTCAACTGAGTTGGGGTTCGAACCAGCGACCTTCTTGCTGTAAGGCGACAGCACTACCTACTGCGCCACTGCCTCGCCTACAACATCCATTGATTCATTTTCTTGTCGGCTTAGTCCCTTTGTTAATCCAGGGTTGCACAGCGGAATGAACCGCCAACTTATCCAGCAAGTTTTTACACAGCAGATGCCCTTCCAGCCGCAACTTATCTCTGGGAAACATCCACACACACATTCACACACACACTTATACACTCCATACAATTTAGCCTACCCAATTCACCTGTACCACATGTGTTTGGACTGTGGAAGAAACCCATGCGAATGCAGGGAGAACATGCAAACTCCACACAGAAACGCCTGAAAAGCGACCTTCTTGCTGTGAGGCGAACGTGCTACCCACTGCGCCACCCCCTACACACAACATCATTCATGTAAACTAGGTAGTTACCAACAATTTTAAGGGTGCATATGCTCTACTTTGCATAATATTGCATATGAGTTTATAATATAAATTAACATACAAACTATAACAAATTAATTTGAGTTTATAATAAAAACACAAATATACACAACTTATGAGAAATACGTGTCCTTCACATTTACACCAGCTATATGATCTAGTTTCCCCTAATACGTTTATTTGGCTTGTTTTTATGAAAAACTCATTATTTCTGAAAACAACACTATTTTTTTAACTGGTCTAGAAAATGCTTTTTGATTTAAGATTTTTTTTTTTTTGGACTAGAAGCAAGACAAAAAAAAATCAAAGTTAAAATAAGTTTTTTTGCATTGTGCTGCAACCTTACCCTGCGAAACACTCAAATAAAATGCTGTATACAAACACTTACATTCAATACATTTTCCTTTCATGCAAACCTTTACTGATATATTCATGGTTCTACTCAAAGTCATTGTATAAACATGGGATGGAATATAAAGATGTAAATGATGGATGTAATGAACACTTTTAATGAAAGACATTTCAGGAAGCTGTTCAATCAGTCACAGCCCACTGCAGTCACATTACCTATTTGAGCTTGAGATCAAATGGACAATCGAAAAGGAGACTTGTAACAATGAATGTTCATTTACAGTCTGAGGCGTTTAATGAGACTTGGAGAAAACATGTAGAATATATTCATCCATTAAAGCCAGACTCAATATACAATGTACAATAGAAAGATGTGCATTTTATTTAATGTATTATAAGAGAAAACACATAAGCACACAGTATGCAAGAACTAGCTACATGAAATATTCAAACACTGTAGGTGCTATACTGGGTGCCACAATATGGGTTAAAAAACTATATACACAGTCAACAAATTTGCATTATCTGCTTTTGTTTTGATTGCATTGTTAGAAAATAGAAATCATTTTTTATTATTTTTGTCTCTTTTTTTTTTTTAATCAAACAATTGTTTGCATTGGTCCTGTAAGGGTCGTTTATTAACTGAACGTCTACTGTTGTGTGTGAGTGCTGTGCATACTAATTAGCATTTTTGCAGAAGTAAATAAACGCTGGTCCAAAATTAGATTCAGCTCTGCAGAAACTTCCTGACTAAAGAAAGGTGTTAAAACTGAACACAGAGCACAAAATGTGTTATGCTTTTAATGTTGTGCAGAGAATTCATAGGAAAAGAGGAAGTATGTCTGGGGTGCGGCCAATGGAGGACTGAACAATGACTGACAAATGACGAATTTCATTAAACTCCACCTGCTCATATCAGCGGCCTATATAAGTTGAAGTCAGGAAAAGAAAGTCCTTAAACTAACTTTTACATTGCATTGAGGAAAACAGAATTCTGAGAATCCAATTATTCATTTATATCCAATAAATTGTTAAGATTTCTGACATTGAAGAAAAACCTCTCCTGCCCTTTTTTCTTGAACATGCATGGAATTGATTGAGAATTCCACAATATACAACAGCTTTTTTTTGTTTGTTTTTTCCTATGACGTCTTTTATTCGAATCCTCACTGTATTTATGCATGAAATGTTCTACAGCTTCTGGATTCCTGTGATTGGTTTGTTTTCTGTATCTAATGTGGAAACCCTATGTGCCATACACCTGTACAAACTGTATTAAAAAGAATAGGCTTCTTCTGAAAGTGCTGTGTAAATCGGAAGAGCTCTTATTGTGCGCGTGTGAAAGAGTGTTAGTGGTACCTGCCGTTAATGACGGGCAGCACATGTGAGCAGTGATGGCCAGAGGACAGCACCAGGGCTGTAGAGGGCGCTCCTGCATCTGCTGTGCTGTTCTGATGGAGGCTGAACAGGCTGTCCACACCGTAGGCCACCCGCGGGACCCCGTAACACTCAAACAGCAGCTCCGACATCATCTGTCTGCACTGCAGCGGGTTACAGGCCGGCTCCGTCACCACCAGAGGGTGCTCCACACGACCCTGAGGACACAGAGGGATTTACACCGGGGATTCACACTAGTGCTGTCAAAATGCACCTCTTTCACATTTCTGTGTTTCTCAGTAGTGAAGGGGTCACAGTTGGTAAACTCAGAGCGCATTACAATCTTATTTGCTGAAATAATGACAGAAAAGCTCCAGGATGGTGTTATCAAAACTTTCAGAAAGAGGAAACCACTAGTGTGAGACTGATAACGGCAGCCGGAGGAGAGAATCATGGCAGATTTACTGTCCTGACCCCCATACACACTGCATCACACACACACACACTCATTCGGCTTTTTGTAATTTGACGCAAATATGATATAATACAGACATAAATATAAATAAATGTACAAAAGTATTTTTAAAACATATGTAAATATTAAAATCTTTAAAGGATTTAAGATGCTGATGACCATCCGGTAAACACAGTAGGAGTCTTATGAAAAGGGTCCAAGAACAGCAAATGAGCTGAAGGGGGCGGGGCGGAGCATTTGATGAGAAGCTGAAGTATGAGGTGACGTCACAAAACTGTTGATGCATTTCTGTGGAAGTGACCAACAGCAAGTTTCGGATGTTTATATCAGGTTTATATCTTCTAAACGCACATTTTGTAACACGCTGGCTTACAGATATCCTTTACAGCAAACAGACTGAAAGTAACATCTAAAAACTTTATTTCAGTTTAACGGGTCCTTTAAATAAAGTACTGCGAGGTGGACAGCCTGCACATCTCCCCCTCCTCCTCACCTGTGTATTTATCCCGAGGTGCATGAAGATGTAGTCGAAGACGAGCTCCTGGATGTCGAAGTTGACCACCGTGTCTCGGTCGAAGGCGCTCTTGAGTGTCCAGCGCAGCGGCTCCGGGTTGGGGATGTCGTTCCCCACCTGCGCTCCACCGCGGGCGGCTCCTCTGCTGCGAGCGGCCGCCGGGCGAAACACCAGCCGCGGGTTGTCGAGCTCCGGGGCTCCGCTGCTCCAGCCCGCGCGGCACTGAAACGAGCCGTTATCCACCACCACCGGCACCGGTCCCGGAGACACACACCGACTGTCCAGCTCGAACACCGGATCCGGTGAGCACCGGTAATCCTCGAACGAGTAAACCGTGCGGTTACTACTCATGTTGGACAGCACACAAGTGATGAGCTGCGACTTCTTCTGCACACTGAGCACTGTTTGTGTTTTATTTTTGGTTTAATCTCAGCACTGCCACCTGCCGGCACGAATACGAACCAATATAGGGATATTGACACAACAACATTCATTCATTCATTCATTCATTCATTTATTCATTTATTCATTCATTAATTTATTTTCAGTCCCTTTATAAACCCAGGTTCGCCACAGCAGAATGAACCGCCAACTTATCCAGCACATTTTACGCAGCAAATGTCCTTCCAGCCACAACCTAACATTCACACACACACTCCGGACAATTTAGCCTACCCAATTCCCCTGAACCGCATGTGTTTGGACTGTGGGGGAAACCGGAGCACCCAGAGGAAACCCACGCCAACGCATGGAGAGCATGCAAAGTCCACACAGAAATGCAACTGGGCCGAGATTCGAACCAGGAACCCAGCAACCTTCTTGCTGTGAGGCGACAGCACTACCTACTGCGCCACCGCGTCGCCTCAATTGAGAATTCATTAAAACTGAATACGCCATTGGATGACTCTTGAGCTAAATATATAAAGATTTTTCCAACATTTACAGCATTTGCACGAGTCTTTTTTTCTCGAACATCAAACATGAAAAATTGAAATAATTAAAGATATTAGTATTTGAAGTGCTTTACTGTCTTTTGATGCTGGATAAAGCCTTTTCTCCTTTGACCTCCTTTATGTATGTCATAGTGTGCATATGAACATGAACACTAATGATGTTGATTTAACCCATCAAAGGTAACAGGTGTGTGTGTGTGCGTGCATGTGTGTGTTGTTTGTGTGCTCAAGGATCTGTCACAGCAGTTATTGTGCATGAGAAGTGACACACACTGCTTTCAGCGTCTGCACGGCGTAATCAGCAGCCTTTCATCTGTCCTTCAGTGTGTGTGTGTGTGTGTGTGTGTGTGTCTGCTTCAGCTCAACACTCCGGCACAATAATATCTGCTGTTTGGTCTCCTGAACGCAGGATCATTATGGTTGATTATTGCAGGAGCAGATGCAGAGATCAGATCTTTGGCTTCTCTTTCACCAGATCTCAGATTTTGACGTACACCTGTATCTCCACCACTGTTCAGAGTGCAGAATCTGCCAATGTTAAATCATAGCTATATCATTCATTTTCTTTTCAGCTTAATTCCTTTCTTAATCAGGGATCACCACAGGGGAATGAACCGCCAACTATTCCAGCATATGTTTTACGCAGTTGATACACTTCCAGCTGCAACCCATCACTGGGAAACACCCATACACACTCACACACTACGGCCAGTGTAGTTGATCAGTTCCCCTATAGCGCATGTGTTTGGACTGTGGGGGAAACCGGAGCACCCGGAGGAAACCCACACCAACACGGGGAGAACATGCAATGTTCAGTGCTGACACAGAGGACACTGCAGACAGCAGCATGCTAACCAAGAATAAACCAACAACATCTCTGAGTATGTGTTGATCTTCTCACAATTGTTTAATTATGAATTTAACATTCTTGATTCAGTCGACTATAAATCATCAACTGCCTTGTGTAAATTATGAATATCCTGCACGCCCCCCTGAGAAACAATTACTGTACAAACATTGGTGATACTGTACAACAGCACTGCCTCATAAGCCCTGTCCTGACTGTAATTGATTCTCAGGGGACGTAAAGCATGATTTGATTGCCATCTCAATCCTGCGTGTGTTTTTCATTTAATCACCTGCTGTATTTATCACAAACGCCAAGGTCATGTGGTGATTTATAGGGATAGTTCACCCAAAAATGAACATTCGGTCTTCGCTAAACACCTCTCACTTTTACATTTCCCAGGTTGAACTTCATTGTTCTGTACCAGGGGCGGATTGGCCATCTGACAAATCTGGCAAATGCCAGAAGGGCCGGACCATTTTTTAAATATGGGCCGGTCAGGTTTTAAATTTCTTTTAATAAATTTTTTTGTACCGTTTTAACATGCAGGCAGCTTTTATTACTTCCAAGATCTGAATATGATGATGATAATAGTAGAAATAATAATAAATGTTTGACCCAATCAGCAATAGCTGGTAGGTTTCGAGATGGGCCGACCCAATCCGACATAATCAGAGGTTACGTGGACGTAATCAAAATCTGGCAAGAATGTCAAACAAACAGTACGTGCAACACAAGCTAATTGTCAGAGATGGACTGTAAAAACAAAAAAAGGAAAGGCGGTGCCGAAAAGTTCAGAGGAAGCAAAAAAAAGAAGGAGCAATGCGGTGGCGCAGTGGGTAGCGATGTCGCCTCACAGCAAGAAGGTCGCTGGTTTGAGCCTCGACTGGGTCAGTTGGTGATTCTGTTAAGAGTTTGCATGTTCTCCCCATGTTTGAGTGGGTTTTCTCCGCCTGCTGTCGCTATTTACATGGCGACTCTGTAAGTGTAAGAACTGAATGCTTCACGAGCGAGAACACAGTTAAACAGAGCATCTGCAGCACGAGGATAAAGAACGAGCCTCCTCCATTCAGCCTCTTTACTTTACTCCTTTACTTTGGTGGAGTGAGGAAACGGTGGAAACTCACTCCACTGAACACATCCATCAGCCCACATATTTAATCTCCTTTGTTAAGCACAAAGATTTGCTTCAAAACTGTTTCCAAATTCAGTTCTAATCTCCAGCAGAGGAATAAATGAACAATAATAATGAAGTGTGGTCAGAAAACTGAGTGATATCCAAACACACGTCCTGTTCTCATCCACATATGCTGATGCAGACGCCTCCAAAACCCCACAGCTAAACACATCTATACTTGTGTTTATTGTAAATCTGCAGATAATCAATAATACTGTTCATAATAATCACATTATACAGATGCAGATCGTCATGAATAAAGTAAACTTTGTTCCAGCCGCTCCACGCTGGAATTTACACAATGATCTTATCGCTGTGACGCAGCTTCCACATTTACTTTTAAACCAGAAGAACAAATCAACAACCAGTTTTCACTTTTTAGCTAAATATATGTGTCCTGATAGCGCTTTAAGCAATGTGGGACACATATATGACTGTCAACATCTCAACAGATGTGTTTTTGGTGTTTGATGACCCTTTAAAAAGCACTGTATTTCCCTCTCTGATTCCTGTGCACAGCTTGTGGCACCTCACTAATAGACTGTTGCGCTGTGCGAGTAGGGTTGTGTCCGTCTGCTGTTTGTCTTTCACCAGGTGTCAAAAAGCCACCTTTTGTGTTGTAATTAGCTGTTGTCATGGCGATCCAATTTGTTAATGAACCATGTGTGTGATCAGCATTAGAGATAAACTCTGCAGGAAAGAGGACTCAAGCATGAAGACCCCATAGAAACATCTGATGGAGCATATAAATGATCATGTGAGATCCGCAGCTCTATTACAAACTCAAGAACTCCACGGCAAATATATCTTCATCTCAGTCAGCTATGCGGAGTGTTCTTTGTGGGATGATGATGATGATGGTGACGCTGGTGTATGTGGTATGCCGTCTTTCCTCCAGTTGTTTCTCTCTAATTATCAGTCTTCGAGAATCCTCCCCTTCCTCCATCCCTTTCACAGCAGCTGTAACACACACGTACACACTCACACACACTCTCTCGCGTCTCAGTTGTGCTGAGACTTCTGCTCCTGTAAAGATGCTGCTGCTGCGGAAAGTTCGAGATCAGGTCAAGAAACACCCAGGAGTGAGTATTTTCATCTCTTTTCTACTTCTGTATGTGCTCTAATGTTTTATTCTGACCACTGAAGAAGTAACACATGATTAGACGTGTGAACTGATGCAGCAGCTCCTCGTGAAGCGTCTGGAGTAAAACAGTGTAGATGTCATGTGGGATTCAACATTGTTCTTTAAACATTACGTTTCTAGTTATAATGCTTCAGCGCACTATTATTTATCTCATCTCTTATAATTCTCCACACACACTGAAAATAAGGCTTTTCCTACTGAGAGGTCTTGTCTTGTTTCAGTCTAAAAATCCACAAGTTCTTCCATCAGTCAGCATTTTCTAGACAAGCACAAAAGATAGTCTTGTTTTCAGAAATAATGAGTGAAAATAAAGAGAGATTACTTTCATTATTAGTTGTTACTTCTCAAAATAAAGCAACATGTTGTCTAGAAATTGTGCATTTATAGAAGATTTTTGGATTAAAACAAGACATGAAAAATATTTGTGTGTAAACATAAAATCTGATTAAATACTCTACCAGTCAAACATTTAGGGTCAGTAGGATGAAATGTTGTTTCACTATAAAATAACTGTTCAGAAGTAGTTTATCATTTAATTTAAACATTGGTAACACTTTATTTTGATGGTCCATTTGAGTATTAGTAAACCGTCTGCTTAATATCTGCTGATACTTCTCCTTCAACAGACATTTAGCTGACTTTAAGAAACTTTGCAAGTACATGTCAACTTACACTAACCCCAATCTAACAGTCTGCTGATAATCTAATGAGAGGTAGTTTGCATGTAGATGCAATGTAACTTTACTTCAACAAACAGACCATCATAATAAAGTGTGACCTAATCATTTATTCCACTCATTTTAAAGATGAATAATCAGCTTCATTACTCCAGTCTTCAGAGTCACATGATCCTTCAGAAATCACTCTGTTATTATTATTATTATTATTATTATTATTATTATTAATAGTATTATTGTTATTATTATTATTATTATTATTATTAGTAGTAGTAGTAGTAGTAGTAGTAGTAGTAGTAATAGTATTTTATTATTATTATTATTATTATTAATAGAATTATTGTTTTTTATTATTATCATTATTATTATTATTATTATTATTATTAGTAGTAGTAGTAGTAGTAGTAGTAGTAGTAGTAGTATTTTATTATTATTATTATTATTATTATTATTATTATTATTAATAGAATTATTATTTTTTATTATTATCATTATTATTATTATTATTATTATTAATAGTATTATTGTTATTATTATTATTATTATTGTTATTATTATTATTATTATTATTATTATTATTATTATTATTAATGGTTATAGTAATAAAATCAATAATGACTGGAGTAATAATTTTGAGAAAGCAGTTATTTAAAATTTGAATATATATGTTTAACATTTTATACATTTAATAAATGCTGCCTTGATGAACAGAATAATGTTCTTTAAAAACAGACTTTTGAGTGGTAGTGTAAATGTAACAGTGATATATAATCTAAAGAATGGACTAATATCGTAGCATGTTGATGTTGCTGGTTGATGTAAAGTGTCTGTGGTGTTTGTTTGTCAGCTGATCCCGCAGTTCTTCTTCATCTGTCTGGGCATGGGTGGAGCGTTCACGTATTTATTCCGTCTGGCCAGAGGACCTCATGTCGTGTAAGGAAATTATTACAGCTTTCTTTGGTAGATTGAGATCATTGTGTAAGTTCTGTTCACCAAAAACATGCCTATTGTACTTAATATTTAACCCAATCTCACCCTGGAGCACAAAATGTTCCTATGTTAATGTAAAACATCAGTTAATGAGCAGTTTCTTCTGTATTTAGTGTGTGTTGTGTTTATCTGTGGTGGTGAACTGCATTATGGGATGTTGATCTCTGCTCTGTCCACTTCTGATGCTGATAATTCAACTCTACAGTAACAAAGTGACTTTCATTGGCATTTTAGTGGTTTGAAATAATATAATAAATAATCTGTAGAGGAATGAGTGTGTAAAATAACAGAGAATGTGCTGCAGTTTATTACAAGCTTACTGTAGCTTAATATACAACACCAACACACACAATACAGCACTGCACACTATCACACATGTGCAGAACACACACTTTACACACTTACACAGGCTCACAGCTGCTGGAGGAAAGACTGGCTTTGGCCTTGACAGGATTTAAAGTGGATTGTGAATACATTACAATAGTGTGTGACATGATTCTGGGACGCCAAAGACAAAACAAATTTACTGGAAAAGGCTTTTTGTTGTTTGATAATAGATGTTTGAATTAATTAAATTATTTGCTCTTCACAGCTGGAATAAGAGCACAAACCCTGAACCCTGGAACCAGCTCAGTCCCAGCTACCAGTACAAGGTAAACCCTCACATCAGCATGATTTCCCCTCATGTGTGCACACTGTGTATTTACCATAGTCATTATATAAATGTGGTAAAAACTTGGATAACACTTAAGATAAATACACTGCAAAAATCCTTCTCTCACTTACAGATTTTGTCTCGTTTCTAGTCCAAATATCAAACAATTCTTAAATCAGGAAGCATTTTCTAGACAAGCCAAACATATAGTGTTGTTCTCAGCAATAATGAGTCAAAATGAAGCGAGTCTTTCATTAAAACAAGCACAATACTCTTAGGGGTAGGTAAAATAAACTGGCTTTTGCTTTGAAATAACATGATTTGGCTCACCCCACTGGCAGATTATTGAGCTTGATGTATTTGTCTAGAAATGCTTCTCGATTGATTTCATCTGAGATATTTGCAATACATAATCTCTAAGTGAGAGAAGCATTGTTTGCAGTGTACTTATCTAAAGTGCTTATCTATAACTTATTAAACTAAGTTAATCATGTGCTAACTTAATTTTATAATTGATGCAAGCAGTTTTAAGTCAGTTTAACATAAAATAAGTTATATGGACTCAAAAGGTTAATTTGATTCAGCTTAAAGAAATGAAGGTAACCTGGGTGCTTTTACATTGTACCTATTAAATGTTTATTAAGACACAACAGAGTTATTAGCAGTCACAGTTAATTCAGCAGACACTGAAACAACACAGACAAACCAGTGACTGACTGCTGATGAAGAAGAGATCTGATCTCAGGGTGTTTCTCAGTGTAGAAATGTGTAATTTGGCATTTCCTGTTGATGTCATTTCCTTAATGGTTTGATTTTATAGTCTTCAAACCAAGTTCACAAGACCAACACATGCCTGCTCTTCATTCACAGATATCTGGGTTAAAGACGTGGGAGTATTTTAATTGAATAAACACAGCAATATATGTAACACTGTAAAAATAACTCAAGAGGTCTGTTACCACTAGTCTGACAATGTGGCTAAAGCATTTCTCTAATGTTTCCAGTTGCTGTAGAATCATTTCTGCCTGTTTTCTTCTTCAGTTTCTGGCCATTAACACTGACTACAAAAACCTGAAGAAGGAAGGACCAGATTTCTGAAGACGTCATGATCACTGAGTCAGCGTTTGTCATAAAGATGTGGTCAAAAATAGACTGACTTTAGAGTGAGGTGATATTTACAAAAATGCAGTCGAGGACAAAATTATTCACCCCCCTGTGCAATACTCATTCTTTTCTCAACAGCATCTCCTCTAATATTTCTTATTTGTTTTATTTGGGCTAGAATAAAAGCAGCTTTTAATAGTTTTAAAGGCATTTTAAGCTCAATATTATTGGCCCCTTCAGCAATATTAGTGTTGGATTGTCTCCAGAACAAACCACTGTTATACAATGACTTGCCTAATTACCCTAACTTTACCCTAATTACCCTAGTGAAGCCTTTACATGTCACTGTAAGCTGAACACTAGTGTCTTGAAGAATATCTAGTCTAATATTATGTGCTGTCATCCTGGAGAAGAGGAAAGAAAACTAAGTAGGATTAGAAATGAGCTGAAAAAAATCCTCATTAAACAGAAACTTGGTAAGGAGGGTGAATAATTCAGACTTCAACTGTATACATCTTAATAAAATGCACTGATAATAATGAAGATAAGAGATAGCGAGCTGAATATAGCATCTGTCACTAGAGTTAGTTGTATTGATATTAGAGCTTTACAGTAGTACATACAGTACGAACAGCTTCAATCCCAGAAAGCTGCGATGACCTGACCTTCCTCTGCCGAGCATGAGAAAAGGCCAACAGAAGACGCAGATGTTTGTCTGAGTGTAAACAAACCTGAGGAGCAGAGGATCATGGGAAGGAGACCGAGGCCTGACCCTAACTCCGGGATTCAGTGTAAAATCATCATCTGTTCAGGACAACAACAACTCATTGATTAAACGTCAGCACTGTGAGCGTCTGTGTGAGTCCTTCATGAAGCTGATCTGAATGAAGTTTTGAAAGAGTGGGCTTTTTAAATTCAGATATGAGTTGGTCTCGGCACTATTGCAGCCTGTGCACAAGACGATTATCATGCGTGTGACGGCCATCAGCATATCAGATACTTTAAAGTTTGTAATATTTAGATTTTAAAAAGCATATGTACATTTATAAAGCGACTTTGCAGGTTTAGGGGTGAGTTAAGGTGTAAGGAATGGACAAGAGTGTATTTATAAATGTATTTACATGATAATTAAAAAAACATAAGTACAATGTAAAACATCTGTACACAAATGTAAGTGCATAGTAATTAAGCACTGTTTTTGTTACTTTTTCATGAACAAGCCTCACTATCTTTATATGATAATAACAATTTTTAACCCTTGTGTGCTGTTGGGTCGGTTTTTTATCCACATGGGCTCGTTTTGAGTCTTAATTTGGCCTCAAAATCTCTAATTTAATCTCCAATCTCTTATTTAATCAGCTTTATTTGCACTGCGACTGATGGTCAACAGTAAAAATGACCAACTGCCTCTCTTCCCAACAGCTGTCAGGGCTTTGCAGTCAATAAATAATATCATAATGGAAGTCAATTGAGCAAAAACAGCCCCAACATCACCAAAGTGGAGTCAATCTGAACAGCACACAAGGGTTAATAATTGCTTACATTAGTGTTTTTCTGGGTACTCATAGTGTTTCACAGAGGTTTGGGGTGAATCTCCTCATCCACTATCTTTATATCTGCATCTTAATTCTCGTCCTTCATCAGTCCCGCTGTTTCCCAGCGTCTGTTCATGCTCTTCTGTGCACGTTCTCCACGCTGAGCTGGCAATCCATACAAACAAACAGCGGAAGCCGGCAGACGTCAGACTCACACTGTTTACTCTGCAAACCCCCAGAGCTTTCATCAACACAAATGAAGATCTGTGTGTGTTTCAGGGTCTCCTCCGGAAGCCAAGAGTCACATTCCCTCATGGAAACGCTGAATTTACATCACCTAAAATAAACACGAACATCCATTCCAACAGAAACAAATCAATAAAACTGTTGTGTTGAGCAGTCACGCCAGAGCATTATGATTCTGTGAATGAAAACATTAATAATAATAATCTAGAGGAGCTTGCAGGAATTTAATCACTGCCTTTTATGTGTAATATATATATATATATACACACACACACACACTCACACACACAACTGTTCTGTCTGGTTCTTGAATCTGATTGGCTGATAGCCGTGCAATATCCTGCAAATAACAGCACTCATCTTCACCCTTTGTGCATTACTCCGCCCACATACAGCAACAAGCAGAGGACACTCTACAGTTTGACTAATACTGCCGCTGTTTGACAACATAATGGACTTTTGAGGCTCTTTAGGTGAGAATGTAGTTGTTTAAATTGCAGCTATGCAGTTTATTTAGGACAGTGCCAATTTTAAATATGTATAATTTCGGAGCATTAGATTCAGTGCATCGGCTGCCATCAGCCTGTCTGAGCAGACCAAGGACAGTGAGGGTTGCCGTTTCACCACAAGATGGTGACAGAGACCGCATAATCAGGGGAGAAAAGCAGCATTTTCTCAACATAAGTTTCAAACTAGATCTGAAGAAGTCATTATAAATCTGGTAAGTGACACTCTGAGTCGATCTCTCTGTTTTGTATGTTGTAGTGCTGTATTTATACCACACAATCTGCTAGTGTTTTTGGGGTTAAATATTGCAAAATCCTAATTACAACAGAGAAATACTGGGATAGACTGATGGCATTTCATGTTGTTCAGCCTTATAATCTTAAAGTGTGAGCAAAAGCTGTTTAGCCTTCACGTTAGACATTACGCTAGAGAATCATTCAATAGCTCTACAGTAATGTCAGCTGCAGATGTGAATGAATGGCGGAAGAAAGTAGTTCCTCTTAAGTTTTTTTTCTTTTATAAACATGGTTATGCCGTTGAATGCAATATCAGACTCGCAGCATATTGTCACTGGTGAGACACCAACACACGCCTCCCACCAGTGCTGATACAGCCTTATCCAAGCTTAATGAAATGATTAAAAGCGTTTCCCTGAAAGCAGAATGTGTCCTTTAAGATGCTTTTGTAACTGTGGAAGTAATTAAATTATTACTAATTATTACTGAATAGTATAAGTTAATTGATTACATGGACTTACTGTGTGCTTAGGGTAAGGTTGAGGGATAGTTTCATGTAAATTATGCATAGTTAATTTTAATTACGTAAGTACATTAAATGAAATGGAGAGCTTAAAATAAAGTCTTACTGAAACACAGAGTTTCTGTTACGCAAAATCAACTAAATAATTCCCAGAAATTCATTAGCTTTCATTGCCAGTCTAATATGATTGTGCATTACACATACTTAACTACTTATATTATACAAATGTACAGAAAATGCATGCTTTACTTTCTTTTCGAAACTTCTATTTGTTGTAAGTGATGTGTTTCTGCCACACATCAGCTTACACAGTTATATAGCAAATTAGGATGTTCAGTCTTTTATTGGAATTGTTTGTACAGTTTGTTGTTATACAGTAAGAACAGCTGAGTTCTGATGACTAAAGCACAAGTGCTGTTGTGTTGATGTTCACTGACCTCTAGTGGATGCATGGGGAAACTGAACATCTTTCACTTTCAAAACTAACTTCATATCAAAATTCGAAATTAAATACTATAGAAGTACTAGTGTATATTTATTTAGTAGATATGCATGAGGGGATTGTGGAAGAGATTAATAATATACAATACTTTATTGCTTACTGTTATAATCACTCAATCTGTATTGTCACACAATACCAAAAGTAAATAAATACATTTCAGGTAGACAAAGAGAAAATGAGCTCTGTTATAAAGCAGTTAAACCATCAGTTACCAAAAAAAAAAAAAAAAAAAAAAGTCAGATGGGAGTTCATTAAGGGCAGAGTATAGAACAGGAGTGCTGATTGAGACGCACACAATGTCAAATGATGTTTACAGAAACACAGACTCACACCAAACACACTTTATATGAACACGATTTGGTAATTGTTAATTACTGTTTTTAAAAAGCTAACAGATGAACAATTTGACAGATCAGTGTTCTGTTTGGGGTTTGTGTCTTCAGCTTGACGCCTTCTCCTCTGCTGACTGATTAATGAGGAGCAGCTGACACTGATCAGAGCAGGCAGAACGCAGGCAGCAGTGTCCAGAACTGCTCTACATATGCTCAAATCTGCACTTCAGTCGTTTGAGGAGAAAGTTATTTATTATAATTGGTGAAGTTTTAGTTGGCTACAAAAGCATACATAAGGATGACACTCAAAAGAGATGCAGCGTTGTTTTCTCCTGAGTTTTGAAACCATGAGTTTTATCCACTAAAATGTTGAATTGAGCAAGTCTGTTCTTTCAGAGTGAAATTATTTAAGCTCTTTTAATGTTTTGCCACTTTTAATATCAAAATTAGATTCAATCAGGGTTTGTAGGGGGGTAGAAACCAGTGAAAGCCTCCAGTAAGTTCTGAGAAGGACCAAAATTGAGAACCACTGGCCTAATCAAACATGCCTGATTCACACATTAAGAGCTCTCGAGACGTGCATGTTTCTGAACCATCATGTGTGATAAGAGAGTAATGTCAGCATGAGAACTGCTCCAAATGAGCTCTGAAGTTTCATGCACTGCTCTTTTTTTATTTTTATTTTTTTGATAAATGATCTGCGCCTCAGAGCGGCCGATGACACAACAAACACCATCAGACCATCACTTTGGAGGATTCAGGAGAATAATGTCGGCACAAGTCACCACAGACATTCTGAAACAACTAGCACTGAAATACCTAACATTCAGTGTGAATAAAGGCCGGTGATACAGATCCTAATAAAACAGCAGTGTCCACTGAAAGATGTTATTGTTATTATTGTGCCTTGAGTCTTAAATATAAAGCTTATTTATTGACATCAATAGGTCCAGAAGACATTCATGAAAGTGTTTCATTCTACAAAAAAGTGGGACAAAAACTTTAGATTGGGAAAAATGTTCTTTACACTATCTAAGAGCTTTTTTAAAGAACTTGTTCACTTTAACAGGCTTTGGGGAATCTTAAAAGCTTCCTCTATGACAGGGGTACTCCAAACGTTCACTCATGAAGAGTCAAAAACCAAAGTTGATTAAGGGCTGTGGGCTGAAGATAAATAAACAAAGCTGTGTTACATTAAAGTTCAATTAAATTTCCTAACTTAATAATATTTACAAATAAATTTTATCAGATGAATGAATGCATAATATATTAGAATATTTTATAATGAACTTATTACAATAAAAACATGAACAACTTCATTTATAACCCAACAGAGTTCAATGCTGGATACACTAGTGCAGCTGCACCAGCCTTGATTAACTCACTGATGTCTTCTGCAGTTTCCTCTGTCCAGTGAGTGACAAAAATCTGATTAATCAACAACACTTAACATTTCATTTCAGTTAGCTTTTTTGTAGCTCAAAAATAAAACAATCAATCAAACAGTTATGTTAAATTAGAAATGACAATCTCTATTAAAGACATTCCCCCATCCTTCACCCTCTCTGTACCAAACGCAGCAACCAGCAATCTATTTAAACACCCGCCACCGCACCCCCGATAATGATCACGGCTTTTAGTCTAGTCGATGCATATTAAAGCTCTTGAACATCAGTAATAGTCTACTGAGAGACTGATGATGTTGTTTTGAGTCTCAGTCCTGATGTTCATTCTCACAGTGTCTGCTGGTTATTGTATTGAAGATCTGAACGATCTGCTGCTGCTTTCAGTAGTACAGCAATAAATGTCATGTAAACTGGTGTTTAAACTGACATTAGGAGCATTTAACACTGAATACAGCACATAATCAGCACCTGTGGTCATCATTGTGATAGTAGTTTATGCTGTTGTTCAGCCTCAACAGAAATAAAAACTAAAATAGACTTTTCACAGTGTCAGATGGGACGGCATGTCAAATCAAAGCTTACTCTAGTTATGTCTGTTTAATGATGACTGTGAAGCCCTGATTTGGCTCTTCATGGCACATTTATTTGGAAGAGTGTATTGTGTGTTGAAATGACACCGGGGCTGCGTTCCAGTACAATATTTTATGTTCTTGACTCACTAACTTCCCTTCATCTCGTTCCCTTGGATGTACAGCATTAATGAGGTTACATATGTGTCCACTACTGGCGGAGCATCTGAATGGGTTTAAATGGAGTGCCCTAAGCCCTTGAGCACTTGAGCACTACACTGTTGAGACGTCACAATCACATCGCATTCTAGGACATATATTGGACATATGAACCAGACTTGAAAAATCTGACAAAAGCTAGGGTCAACATCTAAATCTTCACTCGTTCACTTGATGAACAGGTATGTACTTCATAATAGCGGCAGGGATTTCGCTGAGGGAACAAGTGAAGGGATGTTTGTGAGTGTGTGTGTAAAAGTGGAGTGTAACGCAGCCGCTGTGTGCATGCTCCATCTCTCTTCATCCTTCTCTGCTGATCATCAGAGCTCATGCAGCAGATCCGCAGGGAAGAAGCCCAGTTTACGGCCAGTGCTGACCTTCAAATATCCGTTCACCTCCTCTCCTTTCTTCACCACGATCTGCAGAACCAGCACACAGTCAAACACACTGACGACTGCTCACATACCAATCAGTAAAACACATACTATAGAAGTCAGTGGTTTCCAGCTTTTTTCAATCTACTTTTGTGTTCATCAGAAAAAAGAAAAAAAGAAAGAAAGAAAGAAAGAAAGAAAGAAAGAAAGAAAGAAAGAAAGAAAGAAAGAAAGAAAGAAAGACAGAGAGACATGTTGAAGGAGAGTAAATGATAACATGATTTTCATGTCTGGGTGAATTAGCCCTTATAAACAGGTGTAGAAATATTAACTTAATTTAATTTAAATTGATTAGTTTGCTTAAGTTTGCTGTCCAATAATATTTACACAGAGTAAAAGTATATTAACTTTAAAATCAAAAGGTTTAACAATAGCAGTGGGGAAACATTTATTATTTCATGGTGTCTGTCGAAACTCTCTGTTTGCCTTTAAGTAAAACTTCTCTCAGGATTTCCCACAGACACTAATGGAGTTAGCTAGTGCTATACAAGTGTACACATAAATATTGATGGCTGGGATTATCTGGTGAAATAGTGTCCATTGTAGTTTATGCACACTTCTTTTCTTATTGAATGAGACGTTTATACCAGTCATGATGTGAACATCAGTTTTCATGCACTTTTTCCATCTGTATGCGCATCTTGGCGTCTACGTCATGCATTTTTTATGTGATAATCCAAACTGCACATAGAAATATCTGGATGGAGGCACAGCTATAGATCTCCATCAGCTCAGACTGACCTGGTCTTTCTTCAGGGTGATCTGGCCCATCTCTCGGTTTCCCACAAATGATCGGGTCACTTTATAAACCCGCTCGCCAGCTCGAACCCGGATGATGTAGGTCATGGGTAAATAACCCGTCTTCTCACCAATCTTGCCCTTTAACACAACAGAAAACTGATAAAATCATTTTTTCCATATACAGTGTCTTACAGAAGGCTACAGAAAATATATTTAAATATAGAATGTACTATATAAAAAATATGATATATATGGATATGCAATATCATATATGTGATATATGTGAATTTGATATGATATATGTGAATTTATGTGAATATATATATATATATATAGTTGAAGTCCAAATTATTCGCCCCCCTTTTTTTAAATATTTCCCAAATGATGTTGAACAGATTGAGGAAATGTTCACAGTATGTCTGATAATATTTGTTCTTCTGGAGAAAGTCTTATTTGTTTTATTTCGGCTAGAATAAAAGCAGTTTTTAATATTTTAAACACCATTTAAAGTCAGTATTATTAGCTCCTTCAGCGATAATTTTCTCGATAGTCTACAGAAAAAAACTTCATTATACAATAACTTGCATAATTACCCTAACCTGCCTAGTTACCCTAATTAACTTATATTAACTTATGTTCTCCAACACCAGTTCTCCTCTCATCATTTCAAAATGCTAATATCTAACATTACAGCGTTATATTTCCTACATATTACTACTTAAAAATGCAGCCTGTAACTTTTTTGGGGAGGTAATAAATGAACCTAGATAAATATAACAAGGCAGTATTTAACATGAATAGATCACAAAAATGTTGGAGAAATTCCCAAAAAGAACAGGAAAGTACAGCCGTCAAGATTAATATAATAATAAAACAAATAAATAGATTAAAAACCTCACCCTCCACCACTCCTCATTAGAGTCATCCAAAACAGTTATACGATCTCCTGGACTGAAACGCACACGTGCACACACACACACACACACACACACACACACACAAAAGATGTGCATTAGACTTGTGTAAATCAGGAATATTTCATATAACATTTATGAGTAAAGCAGTGTTTCCATCAATGAGTCAAAGAGAGCAGAATCACCACAGGCTGATGAACAGGAGCAAAAATCAGACAGAAAAAGTTTGCTATTTTCATATGAGATAAAAGCGCATCAGTTTTTGAGCATTTCCACAATTCATTTGCATCTTGGTGTTTCATTAAGCATTTTAAATTCCATCTTCCACCGTTTACATGAGAATATGTGCATGTCAACACGGCTCATGACTCTGACTGATATTAAATATGTGAATGTGCTGTATGAGACTCACTGGAAGTCCAGATCATCTTTCTCGATGGCTTTAAAGCGATACAGAGCCATATAATAATGCGACTGACTGAAGGTCTGCTGCTGCTTCTTGTTCTGCAATCATCAAATACAGTCTGTTAGAGAGTTTAAAGGAGGATCAGGAGCAGAGGCAGATTCAGACTCCATCATGAGTACGCTGAAGCATCTCTGCCTGTTAAAGCAATGCCCACCGTCATTAAATGCAAAACAAGTGCACTCACAACCATCAAACACTGGATAAAAGACTGGGTTCCACACAATTTCTTCAAGTGGTCCCAGCTCAGTTTTTACAACTTCAAGTAGATAAAATATAAATCATAAATCATAAATCAATTACGTGTCTCAAAAACTGCTGAATATTGTGCTGTTTCAACTCATTTTAAATCAGTAGTTTGAACAAGCAGCATTTAATGAGTGAATGTTTGACCCACAAAAATACAACAAACAGTAAATAACAAAAAAATAGTATTCAACACCTTTTACACAGCATTAAACCTTTTTTATATAACGATATTTAGGGGTTTTCATCATTATTGGGATAGTACAGTTGAGATTTTACAGACAGGAAAGTGTGGGGAGCAGACATGGGGAAGGATCTTGAGTCGGGAATCGAACTCAGATCACCGTGAGCACATTGGTGCTTTGTGTCAACATACTAACCACTAGGCTACTGGCGTCGACACACAACATTATACTTTTAATTAGCTTTTTAATAGTGGAAGTGGTCTGCGCCAGTAGCCTAGTGGTATTGTGCACTGACATATAACACCAACGTGCTCACAGTGACCCGAGTTCGATTCCCGGCTCAAGGTCATTTGCAGATTCTTTGCCATTCTCTGCTCCCGGTGCTTTCCTGTCTGACTTCCCTACTGTCCTGTCATAATAAAGGTGAAAAACCTCTTAAAAATATTAATAGTGAAAGTAAAATTAAATATTAGTAGAAACTGAATTGGCATTAGTACACTGCAAAACCCCTTTGTGTCTTTTTTCTTGTGCAAATATAAAGAAATTCCTAAATCAAGAAGCATTTTCTCAAATGTCTTTTTTTTGGAAATAATATGTCAAAATTAGGCAAGTTTTTCCTTAAAACAAGCTAAAGAATGTGTCAATGGGGAACCAAAACAATCTCATTCTGCTTAAAATAAGATTATTCTGCTTGTTTGAATGAAAAACTCTCTTCATTTTGACTCATTATTTCTGAAAACAACACTATTGTTTTGCTTGTCTATAAATGCTTCTTGATTTAAGAGTTTTTAGATAATGGACTAAAAACAGGACACAGACTCTTAAGTAAGAACAGAATTTCATGTCAGTGCAGGCACACTTGAAGCTTTTAGGCAATACCAGTAAGATTCTGGAGTCAAGGCTCATGAAGCTAGGAAAAGGCTTCCTAATGTTGACATGCCAGTCCAATCTTAAAAAGAGGATTATTTTTCTTTTCTGACACACACAGCACAGCACAGCAGTCTTTTACCTTGTCATCTGTTGCGGTTTTGTCTTTCTTGTCTCCATCTTGCTTCCCTATCAATGAAGTATACAGTATGCCCATTCAGCACTTAATTCTGTAGGTAATTCATACATAAAGCCAGTGTGGATGCAACCTCCCTTCAAAATGTTTTTCTCGTTAATAAAACAACTAAATTAGCAGGCCAAGCTCATGTTTGAAGGTAGTTAAAGTTCAAGACATCACTAGAATTCAAAGAAAACATGCTCATTAACATGCTTTACATCATTTGTGATAACCACACTGCAAACAAAGATCATTTTATAATGGACTGTGTTTTATCCAAGCAGTCTCAAAACATGACCAAGTTTTATGGCCTTATCATACACCTGGTGCAATAAGGCAGAAGACGGGTATGCCGCAATGTGTTGCTATTTTCAGACCAATGCAACAGTAATTTTCATAATTTGTGCCATGTTGTTTAAATAATAAATCCATTTGCACCACTTTGTGGACGCATGGGTTTTTCTGGTCTGAAAAGGAGGTGTGTTAAGGCGCATTGTTGGAGCACTGCTATTCTAAGAAACTAAAATGGACTGTGCAATAGATCATCTAAAAGCAGGTCTAAAGTCCAGCGCAGAGCGCGTTACTTGTGCACCTTAAATGCTCACACACTAGAAGAGGCTCATCAGGTAGCCTCTCCTCATCAGGAGAGGCTAATTGCCTCCTCCATACCCCTCTGTACACCACATGAACACAGCACCACAAAACCTCAGAGAGACTGAAGGAAGACGCACATGTCAGAATAAAGGTCGAAATCAACCCAAAACCACACGGTGCAGATATGCTTACCCTCAGCGCCCTCTTCATCCTCTTTGGGCTGTTGAGCTTCCTCCTCCTCCATCATCATCATCATCATCTTCAGGAGACACACACACACACACATACATTCATTCATTCATAATAGGTAACAGCGAGAGCTCAGACACATCTACAACAGTCTCTGTGCTGCAGGTCTTGTCTGGTCCTAAAGTCTCACTTCTTTTACAGAAACAGTTTACTTCACTCAGTCTTATTAAGCTTCTTTTTGCCTACAAACAAAGAAAACAAGCACTTTATTGGAAGTATACCGTGGTGTTTATGAAGATGAATTGTGAAGGAGCTGCTCTCTCTCAGCATCTTCACTCAGTTCATCTTCATACTTCTCCTGATGCACTACCATCGGCTCCTGCTTGCCCAATCCTCCAGTAGACCTGCCAGGTACATAAGTAACATCCTGATATCCTGTGGTCACTTACGTTCTTCTTGTCCTCTGAGCCTTTCTTCCTCTCTTTATTGGCCATGATCACTCCGACTCTCAGCGTGTCGAACACCGGATCTGTGCGGTTCTGCTGACCTGTGCACAGACATGCTTCTGTAGGTTAGTGTTCAGTTCAGAGATGGAGAACTTTGTTCCTGAAGGGCCTTAATCCTGCAGAGTTTAGTCCAACCCTCATCAATCGAGGATGTCTGGATGCAGAGCTGTCGCAGATGCAATCTGGGCTGCATCCAATGCTTTTTAATGCTCTCACCAAACCCCACCCCTTACCCTACCCGTCACAGTGATGTCACTCACTCCATTGAGTGCACTGTGTCTGACATTGCATCGCTGAGTGATATAATCACAGCTTGCATCATAAAGGCTGCATTCAGATACTATTGCATCAAACACACTAGAACAAGCTAATCAACAGCTGTGTTCAAAATTAACCCCTATACTCTCCTAAATAGTGGACTATTTGAGGGAGCATCTATAACTTTTGCATCTATCTATAGTCCGAAAGCTAAAGCTTTAAAATAACAGACTACATGAGCAGAGAGCTTCATCTCTCGTTGTTTAGTACACATTTCAACAATTATCAGCATATTGAATGTGTTTTAAACACAGCTTCATCCCTTATCATCATCATCAAGAGTTGTTTTAATGTAAATTAAGCCTCTTCAGCTGCTTCAGAACGCAGCAGCACGAGTGGTCTTTAATGAAGCTAAAAGAGCACATGTCACTCCGCTGCTCATCCGTTTGCACTGGCTGCCAGTTGCTGCTCGCATCAAATTCAAAGCTCTGATGTTTGCCTACAAAGCGACTCCTGGCTTTGCTCCTTATCTGCTCTCACTTCTGCAGATGTATGTGTCCTCCAGAAACTTGCGTTCTGTGAATGAACGTCGCCTCGTGGTTCCATCCCAAAGAGGGAAGAAATCACTTTCCCGAACTCTCGCGCTCAATCTGCCCAGTTGGTGGAATGAACTCCCTAACTGCATCAGAACGGCAGAGTCACTCGCTGTCTTCAAGAAACGACTAAAAACTCAACTGTTTATTTTCCACTTCACTTCCTAATCTGCAATTGCCTCTCTGGCTCCACCACTAACTGGATTACACAAAAGAAATAAATTACTAATGCTTTGCTTCTTACACTTTACACTCCTGAAACTCGCCTACAGCATTTCTTCATTGTTGCTCTTATAGTTGTGTAAATTGCTTCCTTGTCCTCATTTGTAAGTCGCTTTGGATAAAAGCTTCTGCTAAATGACTAAATGGTAATGTAAATCAGAAATGACCTCTGATTATTAACACATGTGACTCACCCGGGTTATTGATCTCCTGGTCATAGAGAGGAGAGCTGTACGCCCGTCTGAACCCAGGAGGCTGATGGAGAGAGGGAGATTAATCAAACTCAAGCTGAGCGTCTGGGTTAATCATGTATATTAAATATTTTTTTCATCTCACTATTTTGCCGAAGCATCTCTGGAACTGCACGTATGACTGGCAGGAGTGGTGGATGTTGGTCTTGCAGTTTTTACAGCGCAGCGCAAACTTATTATTGACTGAAAGTAGAGACACCACACAGCGCATACGTTTCATATCGTAGAGTTTCTTCTGCAACTTATGTGTGTATCTGATCATTCATTTTGGCAAGAACAGTTTACCTTAACAATGCAAACATATGAGGCAAAGGGTTGAGACAATATGTGTGCTGTTATTGTAACTTGCTATCAATGTGAACTTACGAACAATCATCCGTGCGCAGACGTCACAGAACTTGGGTTTCTTGCAGTAGTGGTCCTTGAATTTGTGTGGTTTGTCGTTGACCTGGACTATGGGCTCCGGGGTGGGTGGCGGAGGAGCTTCTTCTTCCTCCACCTCTTCATCATACACAAAATACACCTGAGGATGAGAAAATACACCTGAGAGGATGACCGAGTCGGCTGTGTGCTCACCGTACACACTGCAGGTCTCATTTATGAAGCCCCAGCAGAACTAACGTTGAAAACACTACTCAATAATAGTCCATTAGTTAATGTTAGTGAATGCAAAAACAGTAGCTAAAGTTCAATTTAACAAGGCTTAAAAATGACTAATATTTAATCAAATCAAAAGTGATGGCAGAGCATTTTGATTTCCGGCATAGGTGGGTTTATGCAGATTATGAATGAGGGAGCACACACCCTTTATTTATTAATTAATTTAGTTTAATAAGTTAAACAACAGTTCATATTTAAATATATCTCAGTTCTGACAAGTGTTTGTGAATAGGGTTTTCAGGAAGCTTTGTGCTACACAAATAATTCACTCCTGTATTTACAAATGTGTGTTGAATGAGAGCTAATAAGAGAAGGTGATCATACGTACAGTGTTGTCGTCCTCTTTCACCACATTCTCTGGCGCTGGAGGGTTATCGTGGATGTCCAGCGAGTCTTTATCCTCCAGTCTGGAACACATTGAGCATTAGGATAGCTGTAATCTTATATAATGCTCCTGAAAGACTGTTTAATCTGTCAAACACTCACTGGTCATATTGAGCCATCAGTCCAGCCTCTTCAGACGCAGTCAGTCAGCAGAAATCCGCACCTGCAGGAGACACTCACCAGCTTCAAGAAAACTCCAGCTTGTGTACACCTGCTCTCTTCATGCGTTTACTCTGATCAGATATCTGTCTGATTCTGAAAAGCGTTTACATTAACCACTAGCAACCCAGCAAGCATTTTTTGTTTTTAAAAGATGTCTAATAGATGTCTGATAGACGTCCAAACAATGTCATCTCAGCTCAAACAAGGATAAACTTGGGCTGAACATCTAATAGACGTCCATAGGTTAAAACTAGACTAGCCATCAAATAAACAGAAATGAAGGACTACACATATAGAGTCTGTCTAATCTGTCCACTTGACGACTATAGTCTAGTTTTGGGCTATTCTTAGATGTCTATTAGATTTTCACTGACAGCCCAAGTTTAGTCTTGTTTTAGCCAAGCTGTTTATGCTTAGATGTCTATTAAACGTCTATTAAAAACTAAATTGTGTGCTGGGAAGTAAACCGGTGTGTAATTCCTGCAACGATGCCCACATTTTCTCAAAATAGATCAGAGAGGGAGCATGCAAATGGAAAATAACAACGGGGCCAAAATAGAGCCCTGGGGAACCCCACAGGTCAGTGGAGCATCCTGTAAGAAATGTGGATCGTCATGTGCGCATAATATGTGGTTTTAAACGAGAGCACATCTCTCATGCACATCAGAACACCTCCTGAAGTGGTCTGAGTATTCATATCTCTCTTGACAAATCATCATAATTATTAGATTCTGACTTGTAAACACATGTTTGTAAAGTGCTATGATCACTGACATATTAGCCGCTGTGATTAGGTGTTTCCAGTGGTGTAAAGTAACTAATTACAAATACTCAATTTACTGTAACAAAGTAGTTTTCTCAGGAATTGTAATTTAGAGAGCAGTTTTATAAATGTGGGCTTTTACTTTCCCTTGAGTACGTTTACTGCAGTATCTGTACTTTTACTCCACTAATTTCCTTCATCCTGCAGTCACTACTGTATTTTTTCTTGTCTATGGAGATTAGAGAGATCAGTCCTGTGGTTCCTGTCTGATCAAATCACACACTGAAGGTAAGTCACCTCATAATGAACTACCTCAAGATGATTTATAATTGCAGCAAACTGTTTAGAAGCATTTAAAGTGCATAAAAGAAGATGTCCACAATCTTCACACTCACTGACCCAGAGACTGTTTAGATGCACATCACTGATGAGAAGATGGCAAATGTTTACTATATGATGAGCCAAATGGCCTTAAACAGCCAGCAGGCACAAGACGTCAACATGACGTCAGATTGACCTTGTACACTAACATCTTGGAGACAGTGCATTTTGTTTGGAAGTGAAAATCAGTTTGACGTCAGAACTCAATGTCAGGCCAACGTCAATGTCTAACGTTAAACCTGAAATCAACCTAAAATCAACGTCTAATGATGTTACAGCTTGACGTTGTGTGGACGTTACCACTATGACGTCTATCAGATGTTGGATTTCGGTTGCCATACCTGATGAAATAATATCAGTATGTGACGTCAATGTGATGTTGGTTTAAGGTGTTGGCGCGACATTAGATTTTGGTCACTTTCTAAAAACCTAAAATCAACCAAATATCAACGTCATTTGATTTGCACTGGTTAGAAACTGAATTTTGGTTTCCCGACATCACAACTTAAATCTAACCTAATATTAACGTCTTATGACATTGTGTACCTGCTGGGCAATCACTAGATGCACTACAGAATCTTACGTTTACACACACACATGTGCAAGTTACATGTAAACGCATCAGCTTTTCACAGTGTAATACTCCCTACTCTTGAGTACGTTTGAAAGCTATACTGAGTAATATTTACAGCAGACACTTTTACTCTACTGCACTACAGTTTTAGGCAAGTATGTGCTTGTACTTAAGCATGATTTTACTGTACTCTTTCCACCACTGGGTGTTTCTAATGTTGACCTTGCAGTGCGAAATTGGGAATCTGAGGATGTCCACTCCGTGTTGAGACAGATTTCTGGTTCTCTTATTGAAAATAAAGTAATTTCAGGGTGGCGAATGCAGTGCAATGATCATGTCACACCCTACATACACCTGTTTATTATGGAATAAATGAACACAAAAAGGTTTCACAGTTAATTTGTACACATGAGAGCATGATGAAATCCTCAAATCCACACACACAACTTCTATATCTGAGTTGGAAACTTTTTTTGAGGCCAACAAATTCAGGATCTCTCACTAAACTGAGCTACAGGAACAAATCAGAAACGTTTTCTAGACTATACATAGAAAAGATTTAAATGCACACAACCACTAAATCATGCCATCAGAACAAGCAAGTTCAAGCATACACACCTGTAGATGATGTGTTTCTGTGCTATAATCCCAGTTTTCAGTCAGTGAGGTGTGACCCTGATACAGATAAGTTAATATTTGCTTCAGCACAGAAGATAATCTTAACTCAGTAATAACCAGACTGCTCTGAACTGAGGATTGAACACTTTGTGTGTGTGTGTGTGTGTGTGTGTGTGTGTGTGTGTGTCACTGTGAGTGTTTTCAGCAGGTGTTAGATGACGGAGAGTAATACGAGTCTCTCTGTATATCTGTCCCTCTGACAGACAGGCACACATGCAGACCTTCACACACTCACAGCAGGCCTGCAGCTGAACAGCACCTTTTTACTAAACATTATGACTTCTCTAATGTCACACAGTAATAAATATATTTAATTAATTCATTAATGAAGAAGCACTTTCTAGCCAAGTGAATAAAACTCCAGCTCTTCTACAGTGTAGATTGTGTGGCAGCAGCTGAACACAGAAGTTCTAGTGAACTGAAGCCGTGTCAGTCCAGTGTTCAGAGCTCAGTTCAGTTCAGTGTGGTTGAATCTTCACTGCTGAGAGTCCAAACACTGAAGAGCAAATCCATCCATGTGCATCTCCACAAGTCCCAAACCAAGCAGGACAGTGGCGACAGAGGAGGAACTTCACCAGTTGACCAATTGAGGCTGGAGAACGCTGGACGTCCATCCTGGAGAAGCCGCAGGTGTGAGTGGGTCACCGGCTGGTGTTCGGGCTGGCCCTGGGGAAAAAAAATGTGTTAGGTTCCTTGGGGTCCTCCAAACATGTACAGACCAATCACAGGAAATATATTAATTTATTCATTCATTTTCCTTCAGCTTAGAGGTCGCCACAGCGGAATGAACCTTATGGATAGGGTGAGGAGCTCTGTCACCTGGGAGGAGCTCAGAGTAGAGCCGCTGCTCCTCCACATCCAGAGAAGTCAGCTGAGGTGGCTCGGGCATCTGTTTCAGAAGCCTCCTGAACGCCTACCTATAGGCCTCGGGGCAGACCCAGGACACTAATTGCTACACTGATTGCTAAATTTACAATAATGGATATACTAAACAAAAGATTGAGAACATGAGCTTCATTTTCCAGCTTTCATCATATCTCAAAAAACAAAAATGACATATTCATACAGTAGCACATCTCATCTATTACTGTGACTCTCTGGCTCAAGTGCCAGAAAATAGGATTTAGCTTATTAAAAGCTTATTTACGCCAATGTTCAGGGGCTTGTGGCAGCTGTTACAGCTTTATTCCACAACAGCCACATACAATTCATACATTCAATAAGCATTTGGCAAACACGTTTATTCAAAGCAACTGAAAATGAGAGCAATATGAGTAATCAAAACAACAATATACCAGAAATAGGTCAGTAATATATTTCAGGTGTACAAATCTTTCTGGGTTTTTATGTATAATGATGATGATTATGTGATTATATATATATATATATATATATATATATATATATATATATATATATATATATATATATATATATATATATATATATATATATATATTACACAGTATCAACAAAATCGTTCACAAACGAGCACTGTTAATGAATGAAAACATGTTACCAATCGAATTCCTTCTTTGTAAACAATATACAATAGTTTTCCCAGTGCTGGGTTGCAGCTGGAAGGGCATCCGCTGCGTAAACATGTGCTGGATAAGTTGGCGGTTCATTCCGCTGTGGCGACCCCAGATTAATAAAGTGACTAAGCCGAAAAGAAAATGAATGAATGAATGAATAGTCTTCCTACAAGCCTTTAATTTAACACGTGAACAGGACTTTTATTTTGGTCGTGCGATATGACGTCACAGGCGCGAGCCGCGCTCCCGTGTTTGTGGTTCGGCTGGAGAAAGGTTTGTGTTTTCAAGCGTTTAAAGTGTTTAATTCGACAAGTCTATTGTATACTTGCTAATGTCTTCATAAAAGGGTTCATTATTATCGAACACACCGCATTAACATCTTATCAGGCGATAATGAGCGCCAGTGTTCTGATTAAAGCGCATCCGCTGGTGAAGAACAGTAAAGGTGCTGCTGTTATTGATCATAACGACACGAGATCAGCTCCAGAACACCAGACTAACCGCGCTTCAAACACTTATTCATTAGTCTGGAGGTGAACAGAAAAACACCAGTAAACAGCCAGCTGCGGGTGTTTCAGCTCATCACGCTCGATTAATTATAGGGCTACAGCTGCATGAGTAATGTCTGCTTCATCATCATCATCATCACGTCTGCTTTTGTTCTGTCGTACAGTCCACTTTTACTGTTTTTGTGAGCTATTTTCTTTAACTCATTAGTGTTTGCCATTGTGTAAGCAATAATAGTGTTTATTGTACACATTTGGATGCACAACAGTACACTGATAATCAGCAGTTGACCGAAACAAATCAGTTTTCGCTCATAAATGGTGTCAGTAAAGTCAAGTGCACTGACAGCCCTGTGGTGAATTCAGGTTATACACCGCTGATGCCCACACAGTTCACTCAGCTTTATTTTTACTACACATGCTGTTCTTTTAAATTGAATATTGAAACATGCTTCAGAATTTCAGCCTTAAACTTGCACAGATTCCCTTTTCTTCTCATATTTGAAGTTTGTTGACTGTAATACCCTTTTATTTATGTATATTATATGAGCAATTCCGTGCAAATGTCAGCCCAGCCATGAACAAAAAATAAGTTTTCACCAAAACAGAGAAACCGTCTCTGCGTTTTTTTGTTGTTGTTTTTTTTTTTTGCGTTGGCAAGTGTTTGACAGAGCTTTAAAAATACTCAAACATGTCTCTGTGTTTTCTAACAATTATGTTTGAGTTACAAACGTCACACAAGTGCAATTTCACATCCGTCACATCCATAATTGAGATATGTCACATCCATAATGACTCGTAAATGCAAAAATGTAAAATCAGATCAAATCTGTCACGTTCGTTCTATAATGATCTAACTCCTGTTGATTAGCATCGTTTATTTTGGTTTGTGCAGTTTAATTCACAGAATATCTACAAAGTTTGCTGTAAACTTGCTGGCTTTTTTTGTCACATTCATAACATGTTTATTTCCCTCATTTAAAATATAAAACATGTTTACAGGTTGGTATTTTTCTGCTCTTATAACTCTGCGGTTAGTTGTTTTGAAAAATATAAAGAGATGTTTCAATATAATGTTTACTCTGTCAATT
Source organism: Danio rerio (assembly GCF_052040795.2). Lineage (NCBI taxonomy): Eukaryota > Metazoa > Chordata > Actinopteri > Cypriniformes > Danionidae > Danio > Danio rerio. The sequence goes on along the minus strand of NC_141029.1, from coordinate 342,769 downwards.
TATGTTTTGAGATTTTACTGCAAATGTCACATCCATATTGCTGGAATAGCTCATATAATAATTTCTTGAGCCAAGAAAAAGATGAACTTGCTGTGTGTGTTTTCCACTAGGAAGCGCTGTGTATTTATGTGTGTTTTCCTTTAGGAAATATGTTATGCTTAAATCTGCAATTAAAACTGAACAACTTTCCTTTTCACATTTAACACTTTAATATACAACAGCACATGGGTTAAGATGTTTACATCTTGATGAAATTGGAATATCGGGTCAGAAATGATCAGTTTATTGTTGAGTAGTTTATTATCGTATGCTAATAAAGCAAAATATTTGAATGCATTTATATGAGCACATACATAGTCTGGTTATGACACATAATCTGATTATGAATGTGCATTTACTCACTAAATAATTAACAGACACCAAACAATACTAAATGTAGTTGTTGTTTATTAAAGGTATTATAATGGCATTCATCTGACCATCAAGACAACAAATATATTCAATTTCAACTGAAACACAAATATAAATGTTTCCATATTCGTGATGTAATATTAGGTTCAGCAGGGCTGTCATGATAATGAAATATGCCTGATGGTTAATTGTCTAAAAGTAATTGTGATTTAAGTAATTAATGGTCTGATTGGTTTCTTTTATGATGAAATGTCTTGTTTTGGGACCCATATGGATAACTATATACTGTATATAGGATTATTGTCTATATATTTGATCATCAATAAAAACAGAAGATCTTGGATGTGAGGTTCAGTGCAAAAATAATAAGTTCAGGGTTTAGTTTTTTTGTTTTGCTTTAAATTCATCAGTGTGCAGGTTAGTAGATTTAAGCATTAATATCAGCCAATTAGTTTTTTTTTATTCCTTTAAAACATATTTGTGTTTTTGAAGTGTCATAGATGCTTATCAGTTATACATTAAACTACATCTAATTTAACTTTGTATTCATTTTGATAAATTATTCATATTTTAAATTGATAAACGTTTAAATTTGCTGCTGAAATGTTAATATCTGCACTTTTTTTAGGTTTTTGCTGTGAGTTGTAAAGCATGTTCATGTATGAAGTTGATGTTCATGAGTGCAGTCGAAAGCAACATAAGATGCTCATTTGTAGTTATTAATATAATTTCTTAATGATTATCCTCATCTTAAAAGCTCCTGGGGAAGCAAGAGAGACGTGGCGAGATGGCGTTTGTTAAAGAGGAGAGTAAAGACGTGATCATTGAGGAGGTTTTCTTTGTGAAGAATGAAGATGCTGAGCAGCAGACAGGTTGGTCAAGTAATCCTTGTTCATCATATTATTAATCTTAGAAATGCTGCTAGATTATTCTGCATGTTCGATTCTACAGTTGGAGAAAATCTCATTACATGTATTTATTTACATTAGTCTATTGTATGTGACGGGCTGTGTTATGGCTGTAACAGAGCTGCTGTTTCTCTTCCAGGAGCTCCAATGTGTGCTCCTGCTAAACTGCGCATCATCCTTCATGATCACGACATCCGAAAACTGTGCCTTCCTCACGGGATTCCTGCGACCGTGAGCGAGCTGGAGGACGTCATAATGAAGACATTCGGCCTCGACGGGAACTTCACTCTTCATTATAAAGACATGGATTTCGGAGAGGAGTATTTCTCCCTGACCTCAACCAGTGACATTAAGGACAAGGACACCATTAAGGTGATTCACCTGGTGGATCCTCCAGCCATCACTCTCAACTTTGGGGAAGTGGACCATTCCTTTAAAAGCGCATCACATTCCTCCATGCAGAGCTTAGGAAGCTCAGCCTTTCCTTCTCTGAGCTCCTTCAGTGGCAGTGATATGGGCTCCTGCTCTGGACTGCAGGACTCTCTGAGCGCTTCGTCTCCAGAACACAAGCCTTCGCAGCGGTCACAGCGCTGGCCGACTGAGTTCCCAGTACCGCGCTTTGCCTTCGACACAGAACTCGTGCTTGCTTCTGGAAGTGAAGCGTTCAAGAAGGACGGCATTCAGCTCAACTTCACCTCCATCCTTCCAGACATCCTGGAGAAACTAGCTGAGAACATCTTCCAGTACGTGGCCTATCCCACCAGCGCTCAGCTGAATGAAGTCGTGGAGGCGCTGCTCCAGAAATATCCCTGTCTTAAAGAACCAGGCTCCTATAACGGGTCCTACGGATGGAGACAGCGGCTGAAGTACAAAATGGGAAACTACAGGTCGAAACTGCGAGGTCTGGGATGCCCGGAGCTGGACATTAACTCTGTCCGGAGGAAGCGAGCGTTTGAGAAAGCGCCCGCTAAAAACATCAAGAAGCCCAGGAAGATGGAGGTGAACTTCTTACCGCCGCACCAGCCCGGAGAGACCGAGGAAAGTCTGGAGCTGGAGCGACTGGAGATTCTTCATGAGCTGAAGCACGGCAGCAACTACATGATCATCAGAGAAAAGATGGAGAAGACCTTTTCCATTCGCAGACAAGAAGTGGTCAGTCAAGCTCTTCCAGTCAGTGAGCTGACAGAGCGATGGCCTGCGCTGTTCAATGCAGATCAGGTGAATATTCTTCAGATAACTCCTTCATTCATATTAGAGATGACTACATTTACTGTATTGGTATATGGCAGGGGTCACCAGACTTGTTCCTGGAGGGTCTGTGTCCTGCAGAGTTTAGCTCCAACCCTAATCAAACACACCTGAACAGCTGATCAAGCTCTTACTAGGTATACTAGTAACACCCAGGCAGGTGTGTCAAGGCAAGTTGGAGCTAAACCCTGCAAGGCACCGGACATCCAGGAACGAGATTGGTGACCCCTGGTATATGGGATATATGCACAGCTAGTGTTTCCAGCCACTGATAAGCTTCTGGTAAACATCTTCAATTTCATACGGTTGCTTTCACAGCGCTGATAATGTAAGTTAATTAAAACATAATGAGTAAAATAGACTTAAGTGTTCGTTTAGTTGTTCAAGTGTAAAATTAGATTAAAGAACATTAAACACAATAGCAGTAGGTGAGCACTGAAACTCTGTGGTAACATACGGGTCCATGTTGTAAAGACATGATGCTGTACAATGTAATGTAAGGCAGTAGTTCAGGCCTGGTCTGAGACCCACATTATATCATATCTCAATCAGGCAGTGGAGATCACTGATTTTTAATGAAACCTGATCTTAAACGTGATGATTTATAACGTCATGACAGTTCACCGCAAGCGCTTGAGCTGCTGACTGAACATTGAATCTCCCTGTGCATTCACACCGTTGTATTCTTTTGCACACAGATTAATGAAGAGTTCAGAAGGATCACCACTATTAACCTGGAGGTCACGTTCATGACTTATCTGGACCTGTACTCCCCGAAGATCATGTCCATGGTGCTTTCCAAAGTGGGCTCTGTGAAAATGAACATCCAGCGAATTAGGAACATGCTGCTCGAGGTGCGTATGCATGTGTGTATAGTGTAGTATCAACGTCTGGGAAGTAAATCAAAACTAAAGGTGCAGTATGTCAGTTTGACACACACTGTTTGAACTAGGCATTGCCTTTGTGGTTAAAAGCACATGCAAGCGCAGGTTGCCAGATTGACAACAGGACAGGAGTGTACCTGACTATCATATGAGTCTACGCCTAATAAAAGCAGTGGCATGCAACAGAAGGAATATTTAGCGATATGATTTCATGCAGGTCTAGGGTGCACGAGGGCTCATGGGAGTACGCCCAACCAGTCCACATGTGGTTTGTGAGCTTGGAGAAGGCATTCGCCCGAGTCCCTCGTGGCATTCTGTGGAGGGTGCTCTGGGAGCATGGGGTCAGAGGCGCTCTGTTAAGGGCTGTCTTGTCCCTGTATGAAGAGAGTAGGAGTCTGGTTGGCATTGCCGGCAATAAGTCAGACTTGTTCCCAGTGCATGTTGGACTCCGGCAGGGCTGCCTTTTATGAAGAGAATTTCAAAGTACAGCCTTGGGCTGAAGGGGTCCGGTTCGGGGACCACAGGATTTCATCACTGTTATTCGCAGACTATGTTGTTCTGTTGGTTTCATCCAACATGGACCTTCAGCATGCACTGGGGCAGTTTGCTGCCGAGTGTGACATGGCTGGGATGAGAATCAGCACCTCCAAGTCCGAGGCCCTTCACTGGAAAAGGTGGTTTGAGTTCAAGTATCTTGAGGTTTTGTTCACGAGTGAGGGAAGGATGGAGCGTGAGGTTGACAAGCGGATTGGTGAAGCAGTAATGAGGTCAATGCATCAGTCTGTTGTGGTGAAGAAGGAGCTGAGCCAAAAGGCAAAGCTTTCGATTTACCGGTCAATGTACATTTCTACTCTAACCTGTGGTCATGAGCTTTGGGTCACGACCGAAACGTCCTTCGCAGAGTGGCAGGGCGCAATCTTATGGACAGGGTGTGGAGCTCTGTCACCCGGGAGGAGCTCGGAGTAGAGCCGCTCCTCCTCCACATCCAGAGAAGTCAGCTGAGGTGGCTCGGGCATCTGTTTCAGAAGCCTCCTGAACGCCTACCTAGGGAGGTGTTCCAGGCATGTCCCACCCGAAGGAGGCCTCGGAAGACCCAGGACACGCTGGAGGGGATTATGTCTCTCGGTTGGCCTGGGAATGCTTTGGGACCCTCCCCCCTGAGGAGCTGTAGGAAGTGTCTGGGGAAAGGTAGTCTGGAGTTCTCTCTTAAGACTGCTGCCCCTGTGACTTGGCCCAAGATAAGCAGATGAAAATGACTTGACAATTTTCATGCTGACTTTAAAAATCTTAACTGAAGTTGTGAGTTGAGTTTGGAGTAAAAAGATGTTATTAAATGTCGTATTGTCTCATGCTTTCGGATGCTAACAGAGTTGTAGTTCTCTGTTCTAAATTTGAATTTAGCACAGATGTTTGTGTTCATTTCCTCTGTCAAACAAAATCTAATGTAAATACCTATTCTTAATAAACTAAAAGATGGACTTCATCTGCATTTGTTGATTTGATCTTAGTTGAGGATTGTGGTTGTGTTTTGGAAAAGTTCCTGATGTTGAAATACTGAGGAAATCCTAAATACTGAACTGGTGCTGGGAAAATGTATTAAAATGATTAAATATTAACATCCCATTTTTGTTTTGTACAGTTTATTTTTATTTCATTTACATTTTGAAATCCAATTATTTAATTTAATTATTAAAAATAAAGAAGATTAAAGCGTGTTGCTGTCATCATTTTGGTTTTTAATTTGCTTAACAGGACCTCATCACGAGCACTGCTTTCTTTACAGGATTTCTCAGTGGAAAGAAGACGAGAAGCTGCTCTCCGCTCATTAGTGGTGTGTCTCAGAGAAAACGAGGACGACCTCTTTAAAGAGCACATGGTAATCACACACTCGACTCTTCTAACATGTATTTGCTGGATCTTAATATAACTTTAATCTGACTTTGTGATCCACTCAGGAGGGTGGAGATATCCCCAATGAAGCGATGAAGATTCTGATCACCAGAGGACCTCTGGTGTCTGATCCAGCCCGGGCCAGCATAGTGATCGAGGGAAGAGAAGTGCAGAGGGATCTGGACGTGCCCAGAGCCTGTGCGCTGCTGATGGGGCTCATATACGCACTCAACCTCAGCTACCCCAAAGGACTCAAAAGCACTTTCGAGGCTTTCCAAAAGATCTTCCTGGAGCTAGACGATCTGAAGTCTAGCCCTAAGGTCATGACTCTAAAAAACAAGCTGCTGTTCTAGAACTGTATATGAACAGAAGACGCTGTTGTCCAGCACGGATGTATAGGTACATGGTGTTCTATGTAAATATTTTCTATATCAAACATTACAGAAGCTGTACTGTTGCCACTTTGTAGTTTATTTGCTCCTTTCGCTGAAATGAATGCCGTTAAAAACAGAGCAAGCAAGACTGTTAAAATCTCCTGCGTTTGTTTAATAGGTTGACCCATTAAATTGCCCATTAAGTGTTTGCTGGTGAAATCGAGCCTCATTTGCTGTCTAGTTTGATTTTAAATGCAATATTTAGAAGCATTTAAAGGAACAATGTATTTAGCCTTTTAATGAATGCTTGGCAATGCTAATAATACTTATTTTCACACGCGTGTCTTTTCCCTTATGTTCTCCAGTAAAGTAGTGATGGCCGAAAGAAAGCTTTTCAAAGGGTTCAAGACTCCATATGCTATGAACGAATTCTGATGCTGATCAAAACTGTAAATGCAAACAATACAAAAATTCAGGCAAAACATGCAAAAGACATGAGAAGCAGTGCAAACATTAAAATTAAAAGTATAACCTATAAATACATCTAATGTATTTCTAAATATGTCTGCAAAATGTGTTCTTTCTTATCAGTTTTCTGCTGAAGAGGACAACAAAAAGACCATTTACTGCTGTTATTTCTTTTCATTTTACAAATGTCTCACTAAAATGTCTACTAACTCATAAAACTGATCTGAGATCAGGTAAATCTATTCAGTGATTCACCACTGGTGGGCGATCTGAGTGAACCAGCAGATTTTATTTGATTGCACTGATCATCGCCCAGTGGAGAAACACTGAATTTCTGAAGCAATAATGACGTAAGGAAGCCTGTTTCATTTGATGGGCACTTCACGGTTTTGAAGCTGGCATCATCTCCTCACTGATCCTGGATCCACACAATCTCTGGATGTAGAAGGAAAGAGAAATAGCGGAGCTGCAGTTTGCAGTATTTGTAAGCATGAGATATTTATGTGAGATGAACAGGCTGTATTTAATGAAAAACTTAAAAGTTATAGGATGCACGGAGTGTATGCTTTACTAAACAGACAGGTCTTTAATCTAGTTTTAAACTGAGAGAGTGTGTCTGAGCTGCTGACATCATCAGGAAGGCTATTCCGGAGTTTAGGAGCCATATATCAGAAGGCTTGACCTCTTTTATTGGACTCTGCTATTCTAGATACTACCAGAAGACCTGAGGTTTTAGATCTTAAAGAGCGAGTTAGATCGTAGCGAGACAGAAGGTTAGATAAACAGGAGCTTGATTATTCAAAGCTTTATAGGGAAGAAGCAATATTTGATCATCAATACGGGACTGAACAGCAGCCAGTGTCAGGAGGATAAAATTGGGGTGATAAGATCATATTTTTTAGATCCGGTGCTGGATGCTGGGCAACCAGTGAACAGAGCATTACAGTAATCCAGCCTAGAAGTCATAAAAGCTTGAACTAGCTTTTCTGCATCTGCCATAGCATGTTTGGTAGCTTACTGATATTTCTAAGATATTTTTTATGATTTAATTTTCAAAAATTAAGTTTCTGTGAAATCGAACACCCAGATCTTTGACAGTAAAACTAATACTAACGCTGCATTCTTCTAATTGCAGGTTGATTTATAAACTTTTGGAGTATTACTGTGGGCCCCAACAAAAATGACGAGCGTAGGTACAATGTAGAGCTCAGAATGTAGGCTAAACACACACACACACACACACATTGGGTTTTCTTGGTTTCCCCAAATACTCTAAAACAAATACTGAGCTGTATTAACCCAACAGTTGGGTTAAAAAGGTACCTAAATTGAATTAATAAAATTAAATATTCATTAAATTAAATATTTGACTCAACGGTTACAACAACCCTGCATTTATTATTCAGATATGCACGTGTTTCTAATGTATATCCTGTTCTCTTTAACCCTACACTACCCAACATTCGCAGGAAACAATCTGCACTTTAACATGTACAATATACATAATTCTCTATGATTTATCACTAGGTCCATATGCAATCTGTGTGCGCAGATGTTTAGCCCATCATTAATTCTGTTTATTAACTTGAGTAAATGTGTGTAAATCTATATTTATTCAGATTTTTAATTAATTACAGAAATATTATTGACTAATATGAAAATATCCATATGGTTTATGTACAATGCAGTCTACAGTAATATGTTCTGTATTTTAATAGAGATATTATATGAGAGACTTGCTTTGCTTACCAAATAAAGTGAATCTAATTGAATTTGCATTTTAAACATTAAATACAGGTTAAAAAGATATTATTTAAAAATAATTTTAATATTTTTTTTGTTTCACATATTAAGGTTTACTCCCAAAATAATTTCGGAGAAATCATCATATTTTTACCAAAATTCTCTGCCGAAATAGCAAAAAACATCCGCAGATCGCGTCTGGCCCTGGTTATGACCTTAAATTCATTCAGGTTTAGTTCAGTGTGTATAAACCTGAACACACACACAGACATAATTATCGCACACAGCTCATGAACAAACTCGATGAACTGTAAGCTGCACAATTGTTTAAATGATGTTTATTTGTTTCCAGTTGTGCATATTGGCATGTAAACAGGAACTGCTCTGTAATTGTGCACAGAATGGAGAACAGCGCTGTATCCAGCAGGCGGCAGCGATGAGTGCTTCCCGAGCAGCGCTGAGAAAAGTAATACACACCACGTGACAGCAAGTTTGCCTCAACAGAGGTGATATTATATAGATGTACGACTCATATCTGCTTAACAACGGTGTGGAAACTCATGTGAAAGTGTTTAGGTGAAATCAGACAGCGAGAAAGGCGAAAACATCCGTTTGCTCCGCTGAAGCCCCGCCCAGCAGTGTCCAGCGGCCACGCCCTGCTCCGCATCCCTCCTGACAACAGCAGCAGCAGCATCAGCAGCAGCATCAGCATCCTCCTCCTTCACAACACACATTTAGCACAGGGCAACACAAAAAACGCTGCATTAATAACAGCATCGTCTACTCGACGGGGTTTTCTCTCCAGCATCTTCGGCCGTTTCTCCGAGCAGACGCCATTTGCTCGCTCGACTCCAGACCTGAGCGCTGCCGTCCTCTGCCCCGCTATAAACAGCGCTTCTGCTCTCAGATAAAGCTATAGATATATATATTGTGTTCTGCATCATCATGACGGACGCCGCCGCGGAGTGTAACATTAAAGTGCTCTGCCGCTTTCGGCCGCTGAACCAGGCCGAGATCCTGCGCGGGGACAAATTCCTGCCCACCTTCCAAGGGGACGACACGGTCATCATCGGGGTAAACACAGCATTTCACTCTATATTTCTGTTTATTCGCGTGTGTGAGGGGTGGATTGTGAAGAGATGCTGCTGCAGGTTGTGTTTGTGTCAGTATGACGTCAGCAGATAGAGATGCTGCCGAGGCCTTATGATGAATACAGCAGGCCCTAATCATCATCATCATCATCATCATCATCATCATCATCATCATCACAGGCCTGGAGAATCAGAGGGTGGATCAGTTCATCATTCTAAAGAACATCCACCCTATTTTTCTCATTCAGTTTAAATAAATAATGCATTGTATCCTCTGTTTTGTGCTGGATTAGCTCGCTCTATAGGTATTATAATGTTGCTTTGTGGTGATTCTTACACCTTAATTTAATCAGAAAACACTCTCTGAGATTAATAATCTCTTTAACAGGAGTGTTCAGGTCAGAATGAGCAGGTTACAGACTTTACAGGACACATTAACACATTTAAAACAGTTACACTGAATTTAAATGCTTCTCATTTTGTCTTCTAGTCCAAAAACAAAATCTAGTGAAGCACAAGCTGCTACCTTATTTTGTGCTTTATTAAGAGGTTTAAAAAATGCATTTTATCTTCTAATCAGTGCTGCATTCGCTTGTCTGATAGTATCATCATATAATCTTTTGGAAGCTCCATTATTTGTTTTTGTATATTTATTTAATTTTTCTGTAGTCTAAATATCTAAAAATGCTTAAATCAAGAAGGATTTTCTTGATAAGCAGGAAAAATGGCTCATTTGATCATTTTTTTGCAGTTATTCAGCTTATTTTGTGTTTAATTAAGATGGTTTATCTACTATTTTGTGCTGGATTAGCTTGTCTGATGACATTATAATTGTATGTTTTTTCATTAATTTTAAACCTCAGTTTAATCAGAAAATAATCTGAGATTAATAATGTCTTTAACAGGAGTGTTCAGGTCAGAATGAGCAGGTAACAGACTTTACAGGACACATTTAAAACAGTTACACTGAATTAAAAGGCTTTTCATTTTGTCTTCTAGTCCAAATAATCATATTAAGCAGAAGCTGTGGTTCCTCAAAGCATTCTGATTCACCTTATTTTGTGCTTTCAATTTGTGGTTCATTTGATCATTTTCACAGTTATTAACCCCTTTTTTGTGTTTAAATAAGAGATTTCTGCATTTTATCTTCTACTTTGTTCTGTATTAGCCTGCTACACTGCAAAAAATGCTTTTCTTACTTTATTTTTTTGAAAATCTAAAAGTTCTTAAATCAAGAAGCATTTTCTAGACAAGCAAAACTTATTGTCTTGTTTTAAGAAATAATATGCCAAAATGAAGTGAGTTTTTTCTTAAATCAAGCTAAATAATCTGCCAATGGGGTCAGCAAAATAATCTTATCACAAATCGAAAACAAGACAACGTGTTTTGCTTGTCTAGAAAATGCTTCTTGATTTAAGAATTTGTAGATATTTGGACTAGAAACAAGACAATAATCTTAGTTAGAAAAGCATTTTTTTGCAGTGTAGCTGGTATCATAATGAATGCTTTTTATTTAACCAGAAAAGATTCTCTGAGATTAATAATCGGTTTCTGATCAGAATGAGCAACAAGACTCAGTTTACACATGGCAATAATGCTTTTCCTACTGAGAGTTTGTGTCCTGTTTCTATTCCAAATATCTAAAAATGCTTTAATCAAGAAGCATTTTTAATGAGCAGAAAATATAGTGTTGTTTTTAGCAATAATGAGTCAAAATGAAGAGAGTTTCTCTGTAAAACAAGCAGAATAATCTGCCAACAGGAGGAAGCAGAAACTTTGAAATAGCATTACTTCACTCACCCCTCTAGCAGGCACAGGCTGCCAGCATGACGTCAGATTGATATTGTACGTCATGGGATCATTGCATTTTGTTTGGAAATGAAAATTAATTTGATGTCAGAACCTGACATCAGGCTGATGTTGTGTGGACGTTACCAACATGACGTCTATCAGATGTTGGGTTTTAGTTACCTTACCTGAAGAGTAAATGTCAGTATCTGACGCCAATATGATGTTGATTTAAGATGTTGACTCGAGGTTTGATTTTGGTCACTTTCCAACACAACCTAAAATCAACCAAATATTAATGTCATTTGACGTCATTATTGGAAATGAAAATAACGTTGTCATCAGACGCTGGCTGACATTGATTACTGTTCAGCTGACGTCACAACCTAAATCTAACCTAATATTAACTCATGATGTTGTGTGCCTGCTGGGACAGATAACATTCCTTGTTTAAATGTAAATATCACTGCATTTTGACTCTGAAAAGAAAACTGTTTTTTGCTAGTCTAGAAAATGCTTCTTGATTTACTTGAATTTTTAGATATTTGGTTTAGAAACAAGAAATAAATCTTTAAAAAAATTTTTAAAGATTTAAATTTTATGAGATTAGTGCTTTAAATGTCAAAAATGAAGAAAACATGGTGAGATGTTGCTTGTTTAGAGCTTCTATCAGAAGAAAAACACATATATTTTATAAATCTGCTAAAACTTGATTTAAATTAAAAGCAGTTGCCCATTGCCATTCAATCAGTAAATAATAAACTGCCCTGCACATGTCAGAACTGAAGTAAGAAGAGCAGAAAACATGATATTAATAATGACGAGGTGCTTCAGGATATCACCAGCCTCTCTTGAAAAATATTAAATTAGAAAATCTGCAGTGAACAGCAGCTGCATCCTCATTATATTCCAGTATAAGATGTGCTGCTTTTTATTGCTCATGTTGTGTTTCTAGAATACTCTAAAGGTTACTCGTGAAATGTTTCTCTCTATTTAACTACATTAAAAATGAAAGACGACTTCCTATATTGATCGATTGCGTCTCAGAGTGCTTGTATTCTTGCACACATGTTGAACTCGTGATATATAATAACTGTTTGCATTCGCCTGCACTAAAATAAATGACTCATTGGATGAACAAATGAAGTTGAACGCTACTAAATTGAATTTGTTTATTTAAATTCAGCCCTTATTAATAGTTTGCAGCTACTTACCTTAAAAAAAGTAGTAAATCCAATTCATTTTGTTTTCCAGTGTAAACTGATTTGCTGGAGTCAAAAGCACAGAGCGTGACGGTGAATAAAGCAATAGAGGATTCTGCTTATTCATCAATAAATCTATATTTTTAGGATTTGTGACGCGACAGCAGTCAGAAACAGGAGAAGGAAGCTGATTTACCAGAGAGAGCTCCAGTTCCAGTCATCCTGCTCATGATTCACCATCTGCAGGAGCATCTGATGACTCAATATATGATCTTTAGCTGGAAACTCTACACAGGCCCATAGCCTGTAGAACAGGGGGGTTCGGGTGATTAGAAAGACCATAATTTGTCCCTTGCATGGGTTAATTTGTCCTATTTTTACTGCTATGCCTTCATAAATAGTGAAAGTAATCAGTGGAAGAAGGCTATAAGACCAAGCAGAATCCTCTGTTGGCTGTCATGATCTCAGCTGATTAGTTTTGTTCAATGCTAAGAATTATTTCTTAGCACCAAAAGCAGCCCATATTAAATTAAATTTCCAGATATACTTTTGTACAGGAGAGGCAAGAAAAATCATGATGCTTTTCATCATCATGATTATTATTATTATTATTATTATTATTATTATTATTATTATTATTATCATTATTATTAATATTATTATTATTATTATTATTATTATTATTATTATTATTATCATTATCATTATCATTATTATCATTATTATTATCATTATTATTATTATTATTATTATTATTATTATTATTATCATTATTATTATTATCATTATCATTATTATTATTATTATCATTATTATCATCATCATTATTATTATTATTATTATTATAACTATTATTATTATCATTATTATTATTATTAGCATTATTACTATTATTATTATTATTATTATTATTATTATTATTATTATTACTATTATCATTATTATTATTATCATCATTATTATTAATATTATTATCATTATTATTATTATTATTATTATTATTATTATTATTATTATTATCATTATTATTATCATTATTATTATTATTATTATCATTATTATCATCATCATTATTATTATTATTATTATTATTATTATTATTATAACTATTATAATTATTATTATTATTATTATTATTATTATTATTACTTTTATCATTATTATTATTATCATCATCATTATTAATATTATTATCAATATTATTATTATTATTATCATCATTATTATTATTATCATTATTATTATCATTATTATTATTATTATTATTATTATCATTATTATTAATAGTATTATTAGCAATAGTAATAAAAGCAATATTGACTGGAGTAATAGTTTGTTTGAAACTACATACAATAAAAAAGCAGTTACCTAAAATGTCAATAAATATTTAAATATTTAACAATTTAACAATTTTTCTACATTTAATAAATGCCGCCTTGATCAACAGGATAATTTTCCTTAAAAAAAACCATGAAAATGGTAAAATTGAGCTCAAACTTTTGACCGGTAGTGTACATATCAAACATACAGTATGGCAACTTCAGATATTGTTCCTCTGCAAAGCAGCTCCAGTAAGCCTGATCAGTTTAGCCTGGTCTTCATCTCTGTGCTGTGATCTGTGGTTTAATCAATACCTGAGAGCGTACAATGACCTTTCTCTCTCCTTCTCTGTGTTTATGTGATTTAGGGAAAGTCCTATGCGTTCGACCGAGTGTTTCCCACCAACACCACTCAGGAGCAGGTCTACAACACCTGTGCCAAGCAGATCGTCAAAGGTCAGATATACGGCACACCTCAAACCTGAGTTACACTGATATACAGCTCCAGCTGTACTGATAACCTGATCATCAGGCCAGAGGAATCAGTTCTACACTTCAATATGATCCAATTTCCCATGTCACGCTAAACGAACAGTTCTACAAACGTCCTAAAACACAGAAGCAGCCTAATGTTAAAGACCTTTTATACTCCTTATACAAGCTGTGAATGCGTCTCTGCTGTGTCTAGAGTGTGTGTGTGTGTGTGTGTGTGTTTGAGCTGAGAACAGCACACAGATAATGTTCTCCAGCTCTCTGAAACTGCCCCTTTCAGGCTTTGATCCTAACCGTGGCGTTTTGGTGACTGTCGCTTTAAATGCAAATGAGATTGTGCTTTTTTCAGAAGAGGGCGGAGCTACAGACGCCTATAATAATATCATAAACAAAACTATTCTATGCTAATGAGATGGAGGGATGGGCACTAGTGGGCGGGGCTTTCCCTCTCTAATGACACGTACAAAGGGAGAATGTCAATCACAGTGTTTGTGCAGACTGTAGGTGCCGTTTAAAACAGGACGAACTCTAATGTGTTTAGTTTTAATGTTGAAAATCGTGATCAAGGACGCTTTATGGGGTGGAAAGATGGAAAATTTATGATTTGCTTTGGCCAAAAGCAGCCACCCAACTGCTAACTTGACAAATGTTGATTAATAATGCTCAGTAAACTAGATTTCAGTCATGTTTTCTGTCTGCACATTGTTTGTTCTGTGAAACACAATGGGCTCTTTGTGATTATTAGGTTGTTGTGTTGTTTTAATCATATGTGTGTGTGTAGATGTGCTGGGCGGCTACAACGGCACCATCTTTGCCTATGGACAAACCTCCTCTGGAAAGACTCACACCATGGAGGTACAGTACCGTCATTGACACCTTCACATTCGCTCACACTTGATTTTAAGATCTCTTGGAAGAGTAAAAAGGGTCACCGTGTAAACGGTGGAGACACAACTGACTCTCAAACCAAGGAGAGATGAGACATTATTCCCAGAACACACTCATCACTCATTCAGAGAATAAGCACAACACTTTCAGATCATGCGCCTGGTGCAACAACACTTTTTCCCCCTCTAAAAAAAAGCAGCGCCTTTAGACCATTACAATAGAGCCCTGAGAGTTAAAGACACCACTCGACTGCTTGTCTTCTGCTGATTGCACAGGAAACCGAAGTGAAAGTGCTACAGTGTGCAAATGGAGTGCGCCTCCAAAGCAAGAGCAAAACTAAGAGCAATAAATAAAGATATATAAGAACACAACAGGCGACCAGTTAGCATGCATACATTCAGTAAACTGGCACAAGTTAATACAACCGCAACACAATACAACACACAATACATTTACTTAATATATAAATGGATCAAATGCAACCCTGAACCCCAGAATGGGTTAATTTACTGTGTTTTCAGTCTTACTCTGCTTACCATGATAATAAGCGTTAAAGATTTACTCATCCATTAACATGATTTCTGCAGACCACAACTCCCATGATTCCACACTCAGTCGCAGTCATTAAAATGAATGCACGCCCTCTAGTGGAGACAATTACACACTGTGCCTTCATTTGAATTGTTCATCATATATGCATGTACAAAATATTCATCATTTACCAAAATGACATAAAAAGACAGCAGGAAAATGTATTAAATGGATGTGTTCACTCATTTTCTATTCCGGCTTAGTCCATTTATTATTCTGGGGTCGCCACAGCGAATGAACCGCCAACTCATACAGCTTATGTTTTATGCAGTGGATGCCCTTCCAGCTGCAACCCATTACTGGGAAACATCCATACACACTCATTCACACTCATACACTGCGGACAATCTAGCCTACCCAATTCACCTGTACCGCATGTGTTTGGACTGTGGGGGAAACCGGAGCAAACCTACGCAAAGGCAGGGAGAACATGCAAACTCCACACAGAAACACCAACTGACCCAGCCGAGACTCAAACCAGAGACCTTCTTGCTGTGAGGCGACAGCACTCCCTATTGTGCCACTGCGTCACCCCTAAATAGATGAGTGTGTCAGTTAAATGTCTCTGGTTTGACGATAGTGAATGATTGGCTTTCTCCAGTCTGTATTAAACATGTTAGAACGGCTTCCACACTTTAATCTTCAACTTCTATCTTAAAACTTTAATTTGGCTTTTAATGTGCATCTACTACTGCGGTTTTACTTCTGTTCACAGATTGTGATGTCTGTGTTTCACTTCTTAATTTGCAGTTTTGGTCCGTGTTTAACCCTACTCTAGAATAAACTCAATTTCTTTGGATTACACTAATATAAAACTGCACTTAAAGAAATGTCAGAGTTTCAGAAATCTCACTGACTGTGATGTGCTATCAGGGAAACCTTCACGACCCGCAGCAGATGGGCATCATTCCCCGCATCGCCGAGGACATCTTCAACCACATCTTCTCCATGGATGAAAACCTGGAGTTCCACATCAAGGTACACAGAGATCAGTCGTCCCATCATCCCCGAAACCCAGGACAATAAGCTGCACCAGCCTGAAACTGCAGTTTCAAAGGGACAGTTCAACCAAAAATACACCTTCTGTCATCATTTCTCCATCCTCCACTTGTTCTGAACCAAGTGTTTTTCTTCTGTTGAACACAAAGGAATATACACTGGGAAACAACTGTGTTTTTGTTCCTGCTATGAAAATCATTTTGTCCAGCATCCTTCAGGATATCTTGTCTTGTGTTCAACAGAAGAATAAAACTGTGCTGTTAAAGTTTATTAGCAGTTAAGTGTGAGAAGATTTAGATTTTTGGTTGTAAAATCCCTTTAAGAGTCAAATCAGGTTAATGCTTTATCATTTAGTTCAGTAATAGAGCTTTCTTACATTGGTGATAAATTAAAGCTGGTCTGATGTTAGCTGTGTGTGGTTTCCCTCAGGTCTCCTACTTCGAGATCTACATGGAGAAAATCCGCGATCTTCTGGACGGTTTGTAGAGCACAAAGACAGAACAGCGTGTTAAACTCACTAATGTGATCTTTCTGTTCCTCACTGCCTTTCTTCTCCTCTTCAGTCACAAAGACCAACCTGTCTGTGCATGAGGACAAGAACCGCGTCCCGTACGTGAAGGTGAGCGTGACACCTGCAGCTTCATTACTGTGGGGACTGACTGAAGAGTTGTGTGTCAGCTTCAGGGATTTCATAGTGATGTTAATAGTCAGGAATAGATGCTTCTGTTTGGTCACCATCACTAAAACACTGGAGTTTAGACTGCTTGAATGGCATTCAGGTTCACTGTTTTGCATTAGCTGGGGTTAAAAGAGAAAGAGTCTTCACATGTGCAAGACACGTCTTCTGCTCTGCTATGACAGTGATGATGGAAACTGAAGACATTGTAGTTTCTTTAACCAGCTCAATCAGGATCAGCTGTGTGTGTGTGTGTTAATGCAGTTGTGTTGTGCTCCAGGGCTGCACCGAACGCTTCGTCTCCAGTCCTGAGGAGGTGATGGACGTCATCGATGAGGGAAAGTCCAATCGGCATGTCGCCGTCACCAGTAAGTCATTCAGCCATCAGTAATCAACATAATGGTATTCAGCTCTGTCTGAAAACCTCAAAACAAGACCGATATAAAGGCCCTGTCCACATAAACGCAAGGTATTTTCAAAACCACCATTGTTTTCGATGTGTTTGGCTGTTTGTCCACATGAAAATGCAGTATCAGATGACTGAAAACTAAACTTAATGAAAACAATTCAGTTCAGTTCAATGTTATGTAGATCACACTTAAAAACAACAGAATTGACCAAAGTGCAAACAATCAAGGGTTAAAGCAAAGCAGGAAACTTACTGTCAAAGCTAAACAATACAATTAAATCTAAATAAAATGCTGTGCTCACAGCCAATGACATCAATGTGTGCTGTGTGGGTCTTCCTGATTGGCCAACACAACAGGGTTTACACCAAATGCAAATGAGGCGAGATTTACGCACGTTCACGTTGTTTGCACGGTGGGACGGTAATCCGCTTCTGTTGTCACGTTCATTAACTTGTTTGCAATTTATTTGTGAAAATACGTTTTAATTCCACGTTTGGTGGAAAACGTTTATCGCCCCCTGCTGGTTCGACATGCCCTTAACATGCGTCACATACGTTTTCATGTGGACTAAGATATATTTTAAAATGCAAGTGAAGAAAACTCTGTTATTAAAATATTAAAATCTTTATTAAATAAAAATGACTGTTACGCCCCAAAACTCAAAACTGGCTCGAATAATAACAACATCAAGGTTTGAGCTGAACATATGAAAAGACACAGACGCTAATGTTAATAAATTGACGTCCTGTTAATAATGCTTTAATTTCCAGAAATTAAATATTCCAAAAGAGATGACAAAACATTAACAAAAATCATGTAGACAGGTATGGTAGCTAAGAAAGCTGTTTTAAATGGACAGATCTTACCTACAACTCCCGTTAAAGGAATAAAAAACAGGTGAGTCATCCGGGCCGCTGCTTACCTTCGCTAAACTAAATAAATACCAAAATGTGCCTATGAAAAATACTCCACTACCATACGAAAACAAACAAAGCATCAAAATAAACAAACTAGAAAACACATAGAGAAAACTAAAAGGTTAACAAGAACAAAACTCTAAAGAGTGCGGCATGTAGATGGATCCTGGCCGGCCGCCTGAGCGCAAGCCACCACCAAGCTTAGAGAGACTGAGCCGCCACTGCTGTCAGCCTTATATACTGGGAATCCCCAGTGACATCACGGGCCTCATCCAATCCTGGACAAGCCGTGTAGAAAACTCCACCTACAACTCAAGCGCAGCAAGCAGACACCTGCAACAAATAAATAAATGAATTAAATAAAACACAGACCCGCGTAACAATGAGCCAAAATGAACTTTTGATCAACTCCACAACCAGCCAGTGTTCAGAATTGTCATTACATCAGAGCCCAGTTCAGCTTGTGCTCATCCTGTATTATTGGAGTGATGGTAGGTGTTGTCAAACGTTTGTCTGATAGTGTGAACATGGCCATAATGATTGTGTTGATGAGTGTTTGTGGATGAACAGTGAATGACCTGCTGCTGTGTTTCAGACATGAATGAGCACAGCTCTCGCAGTCACAGCATCTTCCTGATCAACATTAAGCAGGAGCACGTGGAGACCGAGCAGAAGCTCTGTGGGAAACTCTACCTGGTGGATCTGGCCGGCAGCGAGAAGGTCTTCAGGCTCTTCTGTTTACATTTATTCATTCAGCAGAGGCTTTTATACACATGCCAAAGTCTTGATTTCGGTTTGCAAAACACTGCAAATAATGCTTTTATTACTGAGAGTTTATGTCTTCTAGTCCAAATATCTGAACATTATTATTTCCAGCAGCATTTTCTTCATCTATAATCCTCTTAGTCTATGCTGACATCATCTTCAGCAGCTCAAACACTCTAATGGCTAATGGACAGACAGCTGCTGCTCACTCAGGCCTGCTGTTTATGCTAATGAGATGGAGTGATGGGCACAAGTGGGCGGGGCTTTTCCCCTCTGATGACATCATACAAAGGGAGAATGCCAATCACAGTGTTTCTGCATCAAGTCTGATTAGAACAAACACAGTTAATTCATGTTGAGCATGTAGAGGCTGCTGTATATATTTACTCACTGCTGTGTTTAAACCCTTTATAAAAGTCATTTTTGCACAATAGGTCCTCTTTAAGTGAGTAAAGCATTATTTCACAGTGTAAGCAGGCGTGTTGAGCGTGTGTTGGTGTGTTTCCCACACAGGTCAGTAAGACGGGAGCAGCGGGAGCCGTTCTGGATGAAGCCAAGAACATCAATAAGTCTCTGTCTGCGCTGGGAAACGTCATCTCTGCTCTCGCTGAAGGAACTGTAAGTGCACACACACACACACACACACACACACACGCGCGCGCGCGCACACACAGATATGTGTGCAGTGTTTGGTTGCAGCAGACGTCTGTCCTGTGTGTGTGTGCAGAAATCTCACGTGCCGTACCGCGACAGTAAGATGACCAGGATCCTGCAGGACTCTCTGGGGGGAAACTGCCGGACCACCATGTTCATCTGCTGTTCTCCCTCCAGCTACAATGACGCTGAGACTAAATCCACGCTGATGTTCGGCCAGCGGTACGTCCAGCACATGAACACACACTTTCAACACTGGCTCAATGTGGATACGTACCTCCATCTACATTTCAGGAGAGCGTGAATTATGTACCCAGAGGTACATCTGGCTGCATTTCACCTTTAAAGCGAATGCTATGGGGCGGTATGACGCCGTCAATGGCTTATGTTGCTTTTTGCACTGCTGCCGACAACTTACCGCCATACGGACGGCTTTTCCAGTGTTACCAGTTTGCCCAGTAGCTCGACACATACGTTGGCAGACTTGGGACTTTGGGTTTGAGTTTGGCAAAAAACAGTTCCAGAAACCAGAAAACAAAGAAATACATAAATAAATAAAGGCAACGCGGTGGCGCAGTAGGCAGTACTGTCGCCACACAGCTAGAAGGTTGCTGGTTTAAGCCTCGGCTGGGTCAGTTGGCGTTTCTGTGTTTGCATGTTCTACCCGTGTTCGCGGTTTCCTCCGGGTGCTCCGGTTTCCCCCACAGTCCAAAGCTCTGCAGTACAGGTGAATTGGGTGAGCTAAATTGTCTGTAGTGTGAATGAGTGTGTATGGATGTTTCCCTGAGATGGGTTGCAGCTGAAAGGGCATTCTTCATTCCACTGTGGTGACCCCGGATTAATAAAGGGACTAAGCCAAAAATGAATGAATCAATAAATAAACAACAGGCTGGAAACATAGTGAAACCACACTGCCTTTTCTTTTTCTTGATTGCATCTGAAAACACTATTGGTTGGGTTTTGGAAAGGTGATTGGTGGCTCAGTTGGTCAGTCAGTCAATTGACAGCAAGCAAACCTGGTCAGTTGAAGTGTGTATTGCATTCTCTAGTGTATTTACATGAGAAGAGGACGCGCAAGAGAAATTTGTGATCATCAAAAAGCAACACAGCGCCCTCTGGTGGATTTGCCAAAACAAAAACTGCATTTACGTGTTTAACTGTCCCCACAAATGTAGACCTGGGTATGTATCCGCAATGAGTCTGTGTTGCACACTTTCACATCCACATGGACATACGGTGGCCGAGACAGCCGAACAGTTTAGGAAAACACACACAAGTGCACAATTCACCAGCAAGTTAAGTAAAGATCCTCAACATTTTGACAGCACACATGTTGCCTTAAGATCAGGCAACCGAAGTAAGAATAAATTAGGTACAAACAAGCTAGTAGTTACTAGGCCTCTGGTTTGGTCCTTGTGTTCAAGCAAGAGTTTACAAACAGCTGCTGCACTCCATATGTGCTTGAAACTGAATAGCAGATAACTGTGGAGTTACACTGCGGTGCTGATTCCTGTGTGTGTGTGTGTGTGTGTGTGTGTGTGTGTGTTGTAGTGCTAAGACCATCAAGAACACGGCCTCCATTAACCTGGAGCTGACAGCGGAGCAGTGGAAGAGGAAATACGAGAAGGAGAAGGAGAAGAACAAGAGTCTGCGGGACTCCATGCAGAGGCTGGAGCTGGAGCTGCGGCGCTGGCGCAACGGTAATCACAGTCTGCCCTGCTAACATCAGTCCGGCAGATTCCCTGATACAGCACTTTACATAACTCCACCATCACAGCATGTGCTCAGCTGAGGCCAGGGCGAGTCAGCATCGTGAAACCCTTAGCTTAAAGGCATAGTTTGATCAAAAAGTCATGGTCATCTGCTCAACCACAGGTCATCTAAGATGTTTACTGAATTTGTTTCTTCAGTAGAGCATCAAAGAAGATTTTGGGCTGAATACACTGACCTTGATGATTGGAATTACGCCAGTCAATGGTTTCAGTCAAAGCTGTAACTTTGGTTCGAAAAATGCTGGGACACACAAAATGGAAACTATTTTGCTGATTTAAATCCCATTTACAGTTTTAATAGAGAGTAAACTGATGCAAATCACCATACAAGCTCAAAAGGAAGCATATGCAAGGAGAAAATCAAAGGACCTAATACTGAGCCTTGTGGCACACCATACCAACCTCTAACTGATATGACATGTCTTGGTTAAGTTTAGTGTTTAGAGTGAGCAGACTGAGTTGTGCTGTTTGTCCACAGGAGAGAAGGTTCCAGAGACGGAGCAGACCGATGCTGATGTGGTCAAACTGGACGTCAGTGAAGAGACGTCTCTGGATAATGAGAAATCCTGCGAGCGCCAGCGGGAGCGAGAGCGAGACTCGGACACCTCCTCTATCGTGGTGCGCATCTCAGAGGAAGAGCGGCAGAAATACGAGGAAGAGATCCGCAAACTCTACCGCCAGCTGGACGACAAGGTGAAGCTTCACTGTACGGTCCATCAGTTCCACAAAGTGACAGGATTCATTGGGCGTCAAGGAAAATCAGTCTGAGTTTACAGTGAAAGTTTAAAACTTAACAGGAGAAAATCAAAGGATGCAGTACAGAGCCTTCCCAGCAGGCACCAGCCATCATCATGACGTCAGGTTGATGTTGTACCCTATAGTCATGGGGACGTGTCATTTTGTTTGGAAATGAAAATCAGGTTGACATCAAAACCCAACATCAGACCGACGTCATTGTCCAATGTCCAACCTGAAATCAGCCTAATATCACTGTCTAATGATGTTGTGCTTGACGTTGTGTGGACGTTACCAATCAGACGTTGAATTTTGGTTGCCAAACCTGATGAATAAATATCAGTATCTGACATCAATATGATGTTAGTTTAAGATATTGGCTTGACATTGGATCTTGGTCACTTACTAACAAACCCCAAAATCAAACAGATATCAACGTCATTTGATGTTGTTATTAAAAGTCAAAATAACATTGTCATTAGACACTGGCTAGATATGGAATTTTTGTCGTCACAATCTAAATCTAACCCAATATTAACATCTTATGACGATGTGTGCCTGCTGGGTTGTGGCACACCATACCTAACTTCTAACTGATATGACATTACTTTATTTACCAAACATTAATATGTCACACAGGTCAGATTTAAAATTCTCTTTTTGTTTTTTAATTCAGACCTTCATTGCTTTAATTCAATCATTTACTTACAGATTTATGGAGCGTAGAGCTTTTACATTGGATATTCAAAACAGTTAGAATGCAGAAAGAGTAGAAGATATAAGTACATTTACATTTAGTCATTTAGCAGAAGCTTTCATCCAAAGCGACTTACAAATGAGGACAAGGAAGCAATTTACACAACTATAAGAGCAACAATGAAGAAGTGCTGTAGGCAAGTTTCAGGTCTGTAAAGTCTAAGAAGGAAGGCAGATTTTTTTTTTCTGCTAAATGACTAAATGTGATATAAGTAAATACAATTAAAGGCTCTTATCTGCGCTCAGGATTGTGCTACTTATTTAAAACTAGTTTAATTTTCAAGCTCATGCTAGAGAATCAAATCAAACAGCAATTAGTTCCTGATTTTCAGTTCTGTAATCTACAATTGGATGACAAAAGCTTGTCATTTAGTCAGCTCTTATAAGTGCTAATAAAGGTTCTCTGCAAAAAAATAAAATAAATAAATACTTGGAGTTTTTTCCTTGGTTCTAGTGGTAATAATTAAAACGCTTAAATAAAGAAGCATTTTCTAGACTAGTAAAAATGATTGCCTTGCTTTCAGAAAAAAGTTTTTTTTTTGCATCAAATAGTTGGCAACAATAATCTTCCAATGTGCTATAAGCAAAATAATGATTTGTTTATACAATAATGGTTCAGTCCCTCCAGGATTTAGTGAGTCCAGTGGTTCTTAATATAAAAAAGGAACAAAAGTATAAGATTTGTGTGAATTTACTCTGCAAAACACAATAATCAAAGCAAACAATTCAATACGTTTTGACAAAATCAATCTCAAAATCCGTCATTTTCAGCCAAAAAAACTATCCTTACAAAATCTTTGACAGACTGATTGTTAACTTGGCAAGACAGAACTTCTCTATACTTGCTTCTTACCTATGAACATTTGTAGATATCCAGACTAAGTAGAAGACAAACACTCTAAGTAAGGAAAGCTTTTATTTGCACTCATGGCATTATTAGTTATGTTATTGAAATGAAGACTCACTGTGGACCATGTGTCATCTATCACATCATAGTTTACAGTATCTATATGCAGATATGTGCTGTTTTACCCTAACGTCATCCACTGTGTGCTTTCCAGGATGATGAGATCAATCTCCAGTGTCAGCTGGTGGAGAAGCTGAAGGAGCAGATTCTGGATCAGGATGAGGTCAGAGATTACTCAATAATTTAGATTCTTATTGTTATATATATATCCATGTCTATGTCAATGTCAATATATCAATATCTATGTAGTTGAAGTCAGAAACATGAGCCCCAACTCATCTCTAATAACTGATTTATTTTGTCTTTGTCATGATGACAGTAAATAATATTAGACTAGATATTCTTCAAGACACTTCTATACAGCTTAAAGTGACATGTAAAGGCTTCACTAGGGTAATTAGGGTAACTAGGCAGGTTAGGGTAATTAGGCAAGTTATTGTATAACGATGGTTTGTTCTGTAGACATTTAGAAATAAATATAGCTTTCTAATAATAAGGGGCTAATAATATTGACCTTAAAATGGTGTTTAAAAAATTAAAAACTGCTTTTATTCTAACCGAAATAAAACAAATAAGGCTTTCTCCGGAAGAACAAATATTATCAGACACACTGTGAACATTTCCTGAATCTGTTCAACATCATCTGGGAAATATTTTAAAAGGAAAAAGAATTTAAAGGGGCGAATAATTCTGAATTTAACTGTATATATATTTATGTTACAGGCAGTTGTTTAGGCATTTCACTCGTATGTATATGACTGTGTGTATGTGAAAATGAAGTTTGAATTTTGACATCTTTAAGGGGATCAAGCATTACCTACACAGGTTAAACCCCGTCTGTGATTGGCACCCTGTGTCTACAGTATGTTTGGTTGAGAGCGGTGTTTGTGAACTGTAACGCTGTGGTGTGTTCAGCTGCTGGCCTCCACCCGCGGCGACAGTGATAAGGTGCAGACGGAGCTGGGTCGTCTGCAGACGGAGAGCGAGAGCGCCAAGGCGGAGGTGCGGGAGGTGCTGCAGGCGCTGGAGGAGCTGGCCGTCAACTACGACCAGAAGAGCCAGGAGGTGGAGGAGAAGAGTCTGCACAACAAACAGCTGGCCGAGCAGCTCAGCCACAAGATGGTGATCACACACTCATTTCTCTCCATATGCACCAAACACCTTCCAACAAGCACCCCACATTTCCAGGAGAACACTGTGCTGTTCTGAGTGAGAAGGCTTGACATTAGCTGTAGGATATAAGTCTCTTTCCAGAACCTTCTCATTCACTGTTCCTCCCTGGTGGAAAGGACTCTTTTCACAAGATTGTTAGGATGCATTTAAATTGGTGGCTTCGTTTATCAGCTGTTGAACACGACTGAAGAGTTTATTCTGCAATAACAACCGCCTGCATGTACTTCATCCTGCTGATTATACAGCTAGTTGGCAAAATATTTTTTCTAAATAGAGCCTAAAAATTATTCTGAGGTATAAGAGTTCATCACGGCTTTAAAGACAAAGCTGATAGAAACAAAAATGGCTGAATGGTGTATACACTAACCATGATTCAGTCTCTAGATGGCGCCAAACATTCAAAAGCATGAGCGTGTGTAACAGGTCATATTAGATCGCTCCACTTGCACACATTAAAATACTATAAAAAAGGAAGGGATTAACGTGTTTACTGTTTTACATGTAGAGCGCCGCCTCTGTTACCTCATAAGGAAAATTCATTGTGATGTGTGGGAAGAAGAAGCCAGTGCACGAGGGCTGGTTGAATGTCTTTGCGCTCATTTTTGTTCTGTTTTTCACAGACAATAAATCACCAAAAGATCAAAGTTGATAAGTGTTCACACAACGCAGAAGAGGCGCAAAAGACTAGTTACATTGGTGCCGTGACCCGGATGAGAGTTATGTTTAGGGGGGTGAATGTAACAGAGGCCAGCAAGTAAGTGCTGGCCATGGTCTTTAGCCTCCTTGTTAGAGCAACCGACTCCCATACAAAGAGTTGCTGGTTCGATCTCAGTTCGGAGCGGGTTGGGTGGTGTAGGACCGGCGGGGTTACATTGGTGCCGTGACCCGGATGGAAGTGAGGCGGAGGCCAGATAGTAAGTGCTATGCAGGTAAACCTCACTCCTCTGACCTCTAAAGGTGCTCTAGCGACAGATGCTAGAGACCACGATCTTCAGCCTCCTTGTTAGAGCAACCGACGCCCATGGGGAAGGTCACTGGTTCGATACCAGCTCAGAGCGGGATGGGTGCAGTAGGACCGGCGGGGTTACACATGACCGAAAAAAGCATATGAATATGGATGAAAACATTCACTGACGGTCAAGATGATTCAAAATACCCAGAGTAGTCTGTGTCAGTAGTTTCAGCAGCTGTTATCTGAGAATAACCATACATTGGAATGTCACAACTGATCAGAATCAAGTATTCCAGACAGCCGTGTAGTAAATAAATCATTCAAAAATAGGATAGTTGAAGTAAGACGTGCTATTTTTCACACTAGTCTTACAAGTGTTGGAGGCATCACAGTATCCTGTAAGATGTTACTGGTGTAGCTAGTGCTGGCATTGCAGTGGAAAAGCAAATCACTGCACTGAACTGCATCAAGCTGTGTCATTCAGGGGAAAAGCATCGAATGTTGTGTCCTCACCGCTTTCTTACCTTTCTAGGCCAACCTGATGGAGCTGGAGGCGGAGCTAGCGCAGATGCAGGAAGTGAGCTCACAGCAGAGGAAGCGCATCGCTGACGTGTTGAACGGCCTGATGAAGGATCTCAGCGAGTTCAGCAGCATCGTCGGAAACGGAGAACTCAAGCTAGTAAGACCAGAGAGCACATTCCCTTTAGGTTTATTTTCATCTGCTCATAGCTGATCGATGAGCTAAACAGGCTATCTGTCTCTAATAGAGGCAGTGTGAGCAAAAATCCTGGTTTGAGTCATTTTATGCAGTGATTTATTTTAAGATATAGTTACTTACATAAAATAAAAAGGGTTATAATAACTATAACCCAGAATAAACCCTGACAGGTTTATCAGCAGCTGCTGTAAAGACTGAAGGGGTTATTCTGTGATAACAACCGCCTGCGTGTACTTTATCCTGCTTATTACACAGCTACTGACCACAAAACAGAAACGTTAGACACAAAGCATTGTTCTGAGCCATACTAGTTCATTAATTCTTTAAAGACGAAGCTGACAGACATGAAATGGCTGAATGGTGCATACGCTAACCTGCACATTATTCAGTCTCTAGGTGGCGCCAGACAGACAGTCAGAAACAGCAGCGAGACAGACACGCATGTAAATATATATGTAGACGTATTCACTGACGGTCAAGATGACTCATTAGTTTCAGCAGTGGTTATCTGAGAATAACATGTATAATGTAGCAACTGACCAATCAGAATCAAGCAAATACAGCCAATGCAAACTGACTGTGTGACGTCCTGAGTCCACTGATGAGCTGATGCACAGTAGCGTCAGTTGCAGAAGTGTGTGTGTTTATGGTGACAGTAATCTGTGTGTGTGTGTAGCCGGTGGAGATCAGCGGTGCGATTGAGGAGGAGTTCACCGTGGCACGTCTCTACATCAGCAAGATTAAATCTGAGGTGAAGTCGATGGTGAAGCGCTGCCGGCAGCTGGAGAACATGCAGCTGGAGTGCCATCGCAAGATGGAGGAGACCAGCCGGGAGCTGTCGTCATGCCAACTGCTCATCTCACAGGTGTGTGTGTGTGTGTGTATAATTCATGACTATGCGAAGATTTTAGGCTGTTATTGAGTGTATTTACTTGATGTAAATGTGTGTGAATCTACATTTATCCAGTTTTATTTTCATTTCAAAAATCAATCTGCATATTTTTACCACATTCTGCACAGAAATAGCACAAATGTAGACAGATTCTGTCTGGCTCTGGGTATGACAGTGTTGTTACAACATTGAGGTGGTTTATGAGGACATGTCTTGTGTCCTCTAATTCAAAAGGCTTAATAATCCAATCGATGGGGTCTTTTCACATCCAGAGTCTGCCACAGGTTTGCTGTGAGGGCTGGGTTTAGGGGTAGGGGAACACTGGTTTTTAATGTGAAAAAATACATTACCGGCATCACGGTGGCGCAGTGGGTGGCAGGATCACCTCACTGCAAGAAGGTCTCTGGTTTGAGTCTCGGCTGGGTCAGTTGGTGTTTCTGTGTGGAGTTTGCATGTTCTCCCCGTGTTGGCGTGGGTTTCCTCCGGGTGCTCCAGTTTCCCTCACAGTCCAAACACATGCGCTATAGGGGAACTGATCAACTACACTGGCCGTAGTGTATGAGTGTGGATGAGTGTGTATGGATATTTCCCAGTGATTGGTTGCAGCTGGAAGGGCATCCGCTCTGTAAAACATATGCTGGAAATGTTGGTGGTTCATTCTGCTGTGGCAACCTTTGATTAATAAAGGGACTAAGCCGAAAAGAAAATGAATGAATGAATGAATGAATGAATGAATGAATAAATGAGTTGACGGTTCATTCTGCAGTGGCAACCCCTGATTAATAAAGGCACTGAGCCGAAAAGAAAATGAATGAATGAATGAGTTGCCGGTTCATTCCGCTGTGGTGACCCCTGATTAATAAAGGGACTAAGCCGAAAAGAAAATGAATGTTTGAAATTACATTTCCCCCCTATGGAAAGTCCTCATAAATCACCAATACCAGTATAAGTAAGTGTGTGTGTGCCATATCGAGTAAATGTCAAATAAATGTGACTGTAGTCTATCCTGTTAACTTTGTGTCTTCATGTGTGTGTGTGTGTGTGTGTGTGTGTGTGTGCGTGCGTGTGTGCGTGCGTGCGTGTGTGTGTGTGCGCAGCATGAGGCAAAGATCCGTTCTCTCACAGAATACATGCAGAACG
The DNA here is from genome assembly GCF_052040795.2 of Danio rerio. NCBI lineage: Eukaryota > Metazoa > Chordata > Actinopteri > Cypriniformes > Danionidae > Danio > Danio rerio. The sequence goes on along the minus strand of NC_141029.1, from coordinate 313,946 downwards.
TGGAGCAGAAGAAGAGACAGCTGGAGGACAACTATGATGCTCTCAGTGAAGAACTCTACACACTGCAGAACTCTGGTGACACACACACACACACACACACACACACACACACACACACACACACACACTGCAGTTCATCACTCTTATGCTCTGGTCTTCAGACTCTTCTGCTTCTATCACAGATTTTGGTTTGAGTGAACTGAATAAGAGGACTGGATTCAACAAAGTCCAGCTCCAGCATTAGTCTCTTAGCAGATGAATGAGGAATACTGATATTGAATGTGCACTTTTAGAGGGATATACGTTAATACACACAAATACTTACACTGCTAGATTTCATTTTTACAGAGACAGTGATATGACATTTGTTTTGTAATGTGTCATATCTTTATGTGTCGTATGTGTGTCAAAAACAACTGAGCTGAAGTCAAGAGGACGTGTTTCAGATTCAGACTGAGCTCAGTTCTGCACTGCACGGCTCCATTAATGCATGTGTGTGTGTGTGTGTGTGTGTGTGTGTGTGTTTGTTTCTATCAGAGAGTCATGTGGCAGAGCTGGACGGAGGAGAGAAGGCGGACAGAGAGGCTGATGGGAAAGTAAGTGGGTCATACTGTATATGGACACACATCATCAGGTTGCATTTACAGGAGATAGTTCACTATGAATGAAAGCGTCTGTCCTTAATTCCTGTCCCTCGTGTCATTTCAATCCCCTGAGAGCTTTGTTCATCTTCAGACACAAATGAAGATATTTAGATATAATCCTGGAGCTCTTCATCCTCCATAGTCCAGACCAGACCAAAATCACCCTCAACGCCCTCTCCATGAGCTGTGGTCATGACCGAACTCCAGCAACACTTCTGTGCATTAATGAACACAATTAAAATGATAATTTTGTGCATATTCTCTGTTGAACGTTAGTTCAGGTGCACATTAACCATGGCCAATACAATGCTTGCACAGAAGACATGGGTCAATAGAGACATTTCACCATTTTTGTGTCATGGTGAAGTTTATTTATGAAGTAACTGAGAGCTGATCACGTGATCATGATTGACCACAGCTGGTGCTGCATTATCTAATGCATGATTCACCAATCAGACCATTCCAAACTCACTATAAATAACCAGAGTTCCTTACCTCAGTCATCTTCGTCTTGAAGAATTCCCCCTTCCACCCTCACTCCTCCTTTCTTTAGATAGGGCGGCACGGCGGTACAGTGGTTAGCACTGTTGCCTCACAGCTAGAATGTCTCTGGTTAAAAGCCGTACTGAGCCAGTCGACCTTTCTGTGCGGAGTTCTCCCCGTGCTTGCGATGGTTTCCTCCAGGTTCCCCTGTTTCCTCCCACAATCCAAAAACACAAGACCTAAGTAAATTGAACATTTTAAATTGGCATCAGCTTAGTGAGCCGTATCTCTCTTTAGCCATCCTATCATCGGTCATTAGCTAGATATAAGTCAGGGGAGTTCATCGAGACCTACATGAGCTCAAACTCCCCTCTTGACCTAGCTGCAAACAGGAGGGAGCCCCAGGCTCGAGGATCTTCTGAGCTCAGAGCTCTCTCTCAGTACAGCATGCCAAACACGCTTCATAATCGATCTCCGGCTGAGGGCGAACTCTTGAATAAGCAAGTGCACTCTTCTGGAGGATGTTTTTGGTCAGGTCTGGACTTTGAGAGTCTCTGGAGGACGAGAGAGCTTCAGGATTTCATCTACATTATCTTCATGTTTGTCCGGAAGATGAACGAAGGGCTCAGGGGATTGAAGCATCGTCAGGGAGAGTCATTAAGGACAGAATCTGCAGTCTTGGGTGAAACAGCTCTTTTGCAATGCCGTGTGTGCATCTCAGACTTTCTTCTCCTAGACATTAGGATAAAAATGAAATCACGGATGGCAGTCAAACATATGTTTGTGTGTGTGTGTGTGTGTGTGTGTGTGTGTGTGTGTGTGTGTGCAGAAGGCCGCTGTTCGTCCAGCTCTGCATGCGGAGTCTCGTCAGACGCAGCTCAGCCGCCTGCGGGATGAAATTAACGAGAAGCAGAGACTCATCGACGAGCTCACAGAGTCAGTCTCACTCCTCGGACATTAACCCAATAATACTTACTGCAGACACACTGCAGAAAAGGCTTTCCTTGCTTAGAGATTTTGTCCTGTTTCCAGTCTAAATGTCTAAACATTCTTAAATCAAGCAGCATTTTCTAGACAAGCAAAACATCTAGAGTTGAGTTCAAACAGAATGAGTCGAAATGTTTTTGTTTTCCGTAAAACAAGCAGAATAATCTGACAATGAGGGAAGAGAAATAATCTTACTGTATGTCGAAATGAAAAGCTACATTATTTTTCCTGCGCCACAGCCAGATTATTTTGTTGCTTTAAGGAGAAGTTCACCTCATTTTGACCCCAGTGTTTTGCTTGTCTTGAGACAAAAAGAAAAAAAAAGGCAAAAACTCTAATTAAGGCAATCTTTTCTTCATAGCATTACACATTTAGTCAGATATAACGTGTGTGTGTGTGTGTGTGTGTTGTAATGAGGTGTTAATGGTATCATCGCATGTGTTGCAGTAAGAACCAGGCTCTGGAGTTGGAGCTGGCTCACGTGCGCTCCAGTTTCAGCAATCTGAAGCTGCAGGACGACAGCAAGAGCGCCTGTCTGGAGCAGATGTCGTACGTCTCCTCATACACCCAGATCCTGAAGCAGACATCTTAATGCTGTGAATCTGTTATTAACGTCTGTCAGTTTCCTCTTCAGGTTTCAACAGGAGAGACACGAGCAGTCCAAACAGGATCTCAAGGGCCTTGAGGAGACTGTTGTAAGTTTCCATTGTAATACACAGAGAGAGAATATTCAAACTCCATCAGATCACTGTGGAAATTAAAACATATATTTATATGTATATATATATAGCTACAAATTTATTACAAATAAAACACCGGTAAAATCAGATGTGCATCAGTGTTCACAGCCTTTGCTCAATACTTTGTTGATGCACCTTTGCTAGTGATTACAGCCTCAAGTCTTGTTGAATGTGATGCCACAAGCTTTGCAAACCTGGGCATTTTTGCCCATTCCTCTGCGTATATTTGTACATTATTTAATGTTTTTGTCTTGTTTCTAGTCCAAATATCAACAAATTATAAAATCAAAAAGCATTTTCTAGACAAGCCGAACATATTGTCTTGTTTTAAGAAATAATGAGTCAAAATGAAGCAATTAAGCAGAATAATCTACCATGAGGTGAACAAAACAATCTTCTGCCAAAGTGAAAACTAGATCATTCAGCGGCTGGTCGACACCTCATGAATTTAAGCTAACAGAACATATCTGGACATGTTTAAAAATGATTGATTCACAACCAAGCGAGCATCAACAATCTACAAGCTCTCACAGCAGCAAAAATCAAACTGTGTATGCCTACTTTTTGGATAGAAGTCGGGAAACAGAAAGGATTAGTCTCAGTTTTATTCCACCAGCGAGTAACAGTGAATGAGAAAGTTCTGGAAAGTGATGTTGAGTTTGTCTTTCGCAGGCTCGGGAACTCCAGACCCTCCACAACCTGCGCAAGCTGTTCGTTCAAGACCTCACGACTCGGGTTAAAAAAGTGAGTTCAGCACCTGAACATGGATCATGCGCTGGAGAGATCTTATACTGCTGTGTGTCTTTGATTATGCTTCATTTTTCAGTTTAATTCTACATTTAAGTACTGTGGAATATTCATTTACAGCATGCACTTACTAAAGGAGAGTCAATCAGAACAATACACAAGGGTTAATTGGCTGTTAGTGTAAAAGGCAGTGTATAGTGAAGTGTCAGCTCATCTTCTCTTTGCACAGAGTTCAGAAATTGGACCTGATGATAGTGGGGGGTCTAACACCCAGAAGCAGAAGATTTCCTTTCTTGAGAACAACCTGGATCAGCTTACAAAGGTTCATAAACAGGTGAGGACGCTCTGAGGTTACGTTTGTTGGACATATTTCACTGAATCCATGTCATCCCATTATATCCATACACTTCACTGAACATCTCTGCATCGCCTATTTACTATCATAGTGCAGGATAATATGCTTATATATTGTAACTTTAACAGTTAAAAGCTATTAGTTACTAGTAAATTAGTTAAAGTTATTAGTAGGCACACACAGATCTGCACGCGCAGAAATACACAGACTTCAGCAGATTTGTAGCTCATCGTTGAGTCTTTATTTACCTGTGTTAATGTGTGTAAATCTATATTCATATTTTTTGAGAGCTATACTATATTTTTCATTAATTACAGTAATATTATTGACTATTATAAAAAATGTTCATATAATTACAATACAGTTTGTGCAGTAATATCCTGTCTTTTAGTAGATATTTTATGCTTTGATTACCAAATAAGTGGATCCAATTGGATTTGCATTGTAAATCTTGAATAAAAGTTAAAAAAGGTATTATTTTTATTTTTATACATTAGGTTTTTAGTTATGAAACTTTCTGAAACAAAGTTTGATAAAACTAAATTTTGCACAAAATAAGCAAAAAATGTCCACAGATTCTGTCTGGCCCCAGTTATTAGTAGGGCCAGACTATCTGCAGACATTTTTTGTTATTATTGTGGAAAATCTTGTAAAAAATCTGCGGATTTATGCAGAATTATTTTGGGAGAATCGTTACTACAAGTTTAAAATATAAAATAAAAAATAATAGCTTTTTAATTTATGAATATTGTTCATAATGCAAATCCAATCCATCTAGATCCAGTTGATTGGTAAACAAAGCAAGTCTCTCATATAACATCTCTACTAAAAGACAGAAAATATTACTTCACAGACTGCATTGTGAATAAATCAAATGAACACCTTCATATTAGTAAATATTATTACTGAAATTAATTTAAAAACCAAATACATATAAATGTACAAACATATACACAAGTAAACAAATAGACCAAATGATACGTTAAACATCTGCGGAAATCTGTGTATTTCTGTGCACATGGATTCTGTCTGGCTCTAGTTATTAATAACTAATACAGTTATGGAAACTGATAACCTCAACTTTAACTTCATTTAATTGTAGTAATGTGCACCTTCTGTACAGCATCTGTGAAACAGTAATTGTTATGAAAAGCGCTGTACAGATTGAACTCAATTGAGCTGAGCTGAATTTCCTCATTGCGTCCTCTGTGTCGAGCAGCTGGTACGTGATAATGCAGATCTCCGCTGTGAGCTTCCGAAGCTGGAGAAACGTCTTCGTTCTACGGCTGAGCGGGTTCGGGCGCTGGAGACAGCACTGAAGGACGCCAAACAGGGCGCGATGAATGACCGGCGCCGGTACCAGCAGGAGGTGGAGCGCATCCGGGACGCCATGAGGCTGCGTTACCCACTGCGCCGGCCCAACGCCGCTCAGATCGGTACGCTGAACACTGCATTCACATTCACACACACTCTCTCAGATCCTCTTTACAGCGCATTGATGATTGATGATGTGTGTGTGTGTGTGTGTGTGTGTGTGTGTGTGTGTGTGTGTGTGTGTGCGTGTGTGTGTGTGTGTGTGTGCTTTTCTCCCCTCTCAGCTAAGCCAGTGAGACCCGGGCATCACGTCACCGCCACATCGCCCACCAGCTTCTCCGTCACACGCGCTAGCAAACCGGCCACGTCTTACAGCAATGCCCGATTCCTGCAGGACGAGAAGATGGAGAACAGCCAGAAGACCAACACGTGAGCATCTGTCTGTCTGTCTGTCTGTTAGGGGTGTTAAAACTTATCATTTGGTCAATGCACCATGATGCAGATGTTGATGATTCGGTATCAGTTCAGTAATAGATCATAACCAGTTATTACATGCCAAGGTCATTCATCTCTTATGAGCTGTCACGCTAGAATACTATGGCGAGGGAGGCGAACGTAAGTAATTAACACACACCAACTACTGGAAAAGCAGAGAACTGAACACAATGGCTGTGAAGTCAGATATGAACTTGTGTATGTAGAGCATCATCAGTGCACTAGATGTGGATATGAAGCGAATGAATGACAGACATGTTGTGAGAGCAATGCAGCTTCTCTCCTCTTCTCCACTGATCTGCGCTCTGTGTGTGTGTGTGTGTGTGTGTGTGTGTGTGTGTGTGTGTGTGTGTGTGTGTGTGTGTGTGTGTGTGTGTGTGTGTGTGTGTGTGTGTGTGTGTTTAGTGTTGGATACAGCACTGTGAGATCCATAGACATACTGAGCTCCTGTCCGCTCGACGTGGAGAACGGTAAGCAGGAGTGTGTGTGATCTGACTGCGTGTCTTGTGAGCCATAATGATGAAATAAAAATGGTTTTCTAGTCCAAATATCTTTAAAAAAAAAAGTTTCATCAAAAAGCATTTTCTAGACGAGCAATAGAAAAGAAATAAGAGTCAAAATGAAGTGAGGTTTCCTTAAAATCAGCAAAATAATCTGACAATGTGGGAAACAGAATGATCTAATGTCCAAATGAAAAACTAGCTTATCTTTCTTCCTCCATTGGCAGATTATTCTGCTTGTTTTAGGGAGAAACTCTGTTCATTTTGACTCATTATTTCGGAAAACTAGACTATATTTTGTGTTTGTCTAGAAAATGCTGACTGATTTAAGAGTTTTTAGATATTTAGACTAGAAACAGGCCATCATGTTGTTGATGTAACAGATGTGAACTTTGCTTTGTTTCTTATTTTCTTTTCAGGAAACAGCACAGATATTAATGATAACAGGTCAGTCAACCCAGACACATCTGAAAAGCTTTCTCCACTCAGACAAGCAGAGTTTTCTGAAGATCATCATGCATGTTTATCCCTGTGATGCTCATTCTGACTGTAGATATTGGACATTTCTATTATTATTTAGAAATGTTGGATCAGAATGTACCTTATTTTTGAATTCATGATATTAATGAACCTGTTTAATATATCTGGATTCAACCTGTCTTCTAAAACACCAGCTGTACACCAGATCTTTATTATAATAAGTTTATACCAAATATACTCTGGCAGACTTTTTTTACTGCATTTTACACGTGTGGTGTACGATGACTTTACCAGTTTCAGATACTTCTCAGTGTGGATGAGAAACTTGGATTCTTGGAAACTGGACACCTTTATTATTGTGTTGCTTTATTGGGCTCTGCATCTCTGTTTCAGGAGTGATGTTCACTGCGGCAGCATGGTGGACGATGCCTCTCGAGTGTACATCATGCAGCAGGAGACTGCAGCCAGTTAATCATTTAATGTGAGCACACACACATGCACACCACAGCACACACACACACACACACACACTTATATACTTATATATACATCATGGGGTGCTTTGAGGTTAGCATCTGGAGCCAAAGCACAAAATGATGAAAAATAACTGTTATCGTCAATTCTGTTATCGTCAACTCTGTCATCGTCAACTGTTATTGTCAACTCTGTTATCGTCAACTGTTATCGTCAATTCTGTTATCGTCAACTCTGATATCGTCAACTGTTATTGTCAACTCTATTATCGTCAACTGTTATCGTCAATTCTGTTATCGTCAACTGTTATCGTCAATTCTGTTATCGTCAACTGTTATCGTCAATTCTGTTATCGTCAACTCTGTCATCGTCAACTGTTATTGTCAACTTTGTTATCGTCAACTCTGTTATCGTCAACGGTTATCGTCAACTCTGTTATCGTCAACTCTGTTATCGTCAACTGTTATCGTCAACTTTGTTATCGTCAACTCTGTTATCGTCAACTCTGTTATCATCAACTCTGTTATCGTCAACTGTTATCGTAAACTTTGTTATCGGCAACTTTGTTATCGTCAACTCTGATATCATAAACTCTGTTATCGTCAATTCTTTTATCGTTAATTCTGTTATCGTCAACTCTGATATCGTCAACTCTGTTATCATCAACTCTGTTATCGTCAACTGTTATCGTAAACTTTGTTATCGGCAACTTTGTTATCGTCAACTCTGATATCATAAACTCTGTTATCGTCAATTCTTTTATCGTCAATTCTGTTATCGTCAACTCTGATATCGTCAACTCTGTTATCGTCAACTGTTATTGTCAACTCTGTTATCATCAACTGTTATCGTCAATTCTGTTATCGTCAACTCTGTTATCGTCAACTGTTATTGTCAACTTTGTTATCGTCAACTCTGTTATCGTCAACTCTGTTATCATCAACTCTGTTATCGTCAACTCTGTTATCATCAACTCTGTTATCGTCAACTGTCATCGTCAACTCTGTTATCGTCAACTCTGATATCGTCAACTCTGTTATCGTCAATTCTGTTATCGTCAATTCTTTTATCGTCAATTTTGTTATCGTCAACCTCGTTATCATTAACTGTTATCGTCAACTCCGTTATCGTCAACTTTTTTATTATTTATTATTGAAAGTTATTGTTAACCCTGTTATCGTCAACTCCGTTATCGTCAACTCTGTTATCGTCAACTCCATTATCGTCAACTTCATTATCTTTAACTCTTTTATTGTCAACTCATTTATTGTCAACTTTGTTATTGTCAACTCCGTTAAAATCAACTTTGTCATCGTCAACTCTGTTATTGTCAACTCTGTTTTCGTCAACTCTTTTATTTTCAACTCTGTTTCCGTCAACTCTGTTAGTGTCTTAAAATGTTTCACAGGAAGCTGTACTATAATTTACACACACACACACGCACACACACACACACACACACTCATGTTGAGCTGGGATCCTCTGCTAATCGTGGTTTTCTTCTCTGCTTTCCTCCAGATTCCCCAGTGGTCTGCATGCAGCCGGTCAGCCTTCGCCATCTTCGTAAAGCTTTGGTTCTAGACTTCTTGGCTCTGTACTGTCTTCTATTGTATGAAATAATCCTCTAATCCTCATGCAGAGTCACATCGCGTATCCCGTCTCACGTATCTCACTGTTGCATGTTTGTCTGTTTAGTCAGAGATCAGCCCATAGACTGTAAATGAACCCTCACCTACAGTAGATATCCCAATACACACATCTGTAATGCTTGCATATTATAACACAGGAGAGAACTAGACATAAGAACTTCCCTTTAGTCTTGCTGAGCCTTAAAGACGGACGGTTCAATAGTGTAAGTGTGTGTGTTCAGGAATACACACTTCTAGAGCTGCAAAACATGCTGTCCATGCTTAGCGAGTTTGTCTTGTGCATATTTCTTAAATCAAGAAGCCTTTTCTAGACGACTATTGTCTTGTTTTCAGAAATAATGAGTCACAATTATGGGTAAAACATTAGTGCAATTGTTTTGCTTTCCCCATTGTCAGATTATTTTGCTTGTTTTAAGGAGAAACTCTCTTCATTTTGACTCATTATTGCTGAAAACAACACTATATGTTGTGCTTGTCTGGAAAATCCTTCTTGATTTAAGAGTCTGTAGACATCTGTACTAGAATCAAGACACAAACTCTAGGTGAGAGAAGCATTATGTCAGTGTAGACTGCATATAACAGCGTGTGTCATCATGTAGATTTTGATAATATAATATTCCAGTACTGACTACCTCCAATTGTGAAAGATTTTCAGTGACGTTTGGTTTGCTTTGTGTTCGTTTCTCCATCAGCAGATGATCATAAGAGAGAATAATAATACTGTATGTCGAGAGGACACATCGTCTTACATGTGCCGTGGTTACACACTGCATTTATCTTTCTGCCAAAGGTCTGAATGTTCACCGCTTCCGAATTCTCCCGCTTAAATCCTGATCAGCCAATCAGGAGGGCAGAAAGAGGAGCGAGCGTGGTCATGTGATCTGCAATCAGATTTTGAGTTCTCCTTCAGGATGTCTTTACACTTTCATGTTTAGCAAAACAATGAACGACTGTATGTGAAGTGTACAATGATGAAGGTTTAATTATAGCGCTGAATCCTGTTCCTTCCCCAGTCATAACTATCAGAAGGGAAATATTCCTGAAGCCCATGAAGAGAGTTTGTGCAATAGCGCAGCTGATTTACCCCAAATATCTTTACTGAAGGTTGTTTTATGTGATATATGTACAGTGTGCTAGTTTGCTGGAAGCAGTTCGAGAAATAAATGTAATTGAAGAAAGCTGGATTCCTTGTTTTTGTTTGAGGCCATGTGCTGTCTGCTTTAGCGTTTTGAGCTAAAACACAAAATGGTGGACAATCTCAACTCTGTTAGCGTCAATTCTGTTACGATTTAAAAGCTTTAACAGCAATAATTAGTAACACATTCAAAACAATCTCCTAAATATTAATGTATTTCTCTATAACTGATGAGTGTTAATGTTATTATACTGGACCACTTCTTTGAATTCATTCATTCATTTTCTTTTCTGCTTAGTCCCTTTATTAATCTGGGGTCGCCACAGTGGAATGAACTGCCAACTTATCCAGCATATCTTTTACGCAGCGGATGCCCTTCCAGCTGCAACACAACACCGGGAAACACCCATACACTCTTATTCCTTCACACACAGATCACACATCAGTTCCCCTATAGCGCATGTGTTTGGACTGTGGAGGAAACCCACTTCAACACGGAGAGAACATCCAAACTCCACACAGAAACACCAACTGACCCAGCCGAGACTCGAACCAGCGAACTTCTTACTGTGAGGCGACCCACTGTGCTACCCACTGCGCCACCATGCTGCCCAGATATACTGTGATTGTTGTTGTTATGTTGCCTCATGTTTCTCAGTGTTGCTTCAGTTGTGATACATGTGAGACATGATCAAAGTGTATTGAACAGGAACACGCAGCAGTAGTCGAGAAGGTCATCGATAAACCTTTTTGTGTCCAGGTGTTTATCTCTTGAACTGTACCGCTGCATTACACCTCACAGTCTGTTACTGAACCTGTTATGAAGATCAGCTGCCCATGAGAGCCACTAGAGGGTGCTCCTGCCGTCCTGCAGCTCTACAGGACTACATCTCCCACAATGTATTTCACCAAATCCCTGCATCGCAGCTGTTTCCCATTTAATTGATTCTGTTACTCCTGTTTGCACTGACCCACATTATTTAAGTTGCTATGAAATCAATATTTACTCTTTGTATTTACTTAAACGTAAACAGTAGTGCTTGTTATAAACAATAACAATATTCTACATCATTTGCTCTCAAAAACTTTAAACAAATGCCATAACCTTTCCTGCTCGTCAAAACGACTATCTTACCTTCTGCTCACATGGAAGTCTATTTAGGGCAGAGCTATCAGTCCTTTAGGACAGGTTTATTAGTCATTTAGGGCGGGGCTATCAGTCCTTTAGGGTGGGGTTATCAGTCCTTTAGGGTAGGGTTGGTCAGTGACTCAGGGCGGAGCTATTAGTCTTTTAAGGCGGGGTTATCAGTCCTTCAGCGGGGCTATCAGTGCTTTAGGTTGGGGCAATCATTAATTTTAAGGTGGAGCTATCAGTCCTTAAAGGCGGGGTTATTAGTCCTTTAGGGCAGGGTTAGCAGTTCTTTAGGGCAGGGCTATTAGTCTTTAAGGTAGAGGTTATCAGTCCTTTGGAGGGGGCTATCAGCACTTTAGGGTGGGGTTATCAGTCCTTTCGGGGGGCTATCAGCATTTTAGGGTGCGGTTATTAGTCCTTTGGGTGGGGCTGTCAGCACTTTAGGGTGGGGTTATCAGTCCTAAAGCGTAAGGCTAGCAGTCATTTGGGGAGGGGTTATCAGTCCTTTAGGGTAGGGCTATCAATAAATTTGGGTGGAGCTGTCAGTCATTTATTTTGTTATTGACTGCCATATACTATAGATAAGTAAAACAGCAACGTGAAAATAATAGATGAAAAAATCAATGAACACAATGTCGGGAGAGTATGAAAATATTCTGACATGTTTATGTTTCCACTACAGAAGTGTACAGAAGTACTTGTTACTAGAAGGGATACAGCTTCGGCCGGAAGTCAACAAAAACTATTTATATTATTCAGTAAATTTAATAGTATAATATAATAGTATTAGTATCCATAAATTTTATTTGATTAACGTTTAGCCCTACCCCATCCATCACAGTAATATAAAAACAGTAATTATACGGAGTATTATTAATGTCATTTATTATAATTACTCATTAAATTATGTTTTAGGAACGTCTACGTCTACCCCAACCCTCACAGTAATGTAGAACAGTAAGTATTGTTGTCCAGCATAACTAAAATGATGCTATACCGATGTGATTATCCGCAGCTGTATCCCTTCTCCATTTTACCGCGCAGTACGCAGTGTGCAGTGTGGAGTACGCGGCGGGCGGGCCGGGGGCGTGGCCAGCGCGCTGACGTCAGAAAGGTCGTGGGTGAGAGGTGATCGGGACACATCTTGTTGTCTTTGTAAGAGTGGAGCTCGATCACGCCGCCGTGTCTTCCCTCTTCCCCGAATCCTCTCAAAACTCCCTCCCGAACCTCCCCCTCTCTCCCTCCGGACCCTCGGACTCTCCCCCACCCGGAGCGCACGTCAGGTGAGCCTCCAGCGCGGTTCTGTCCTGCCCAAATGTGAGGCCCTGAAGGCCGCGGGCTGCGCTAGCGATAGCGCTGATGCTAATCAGCCTGCGCGGTTTTCTAGCTCTCTCTGTCGACGCTCCGGTGCTCGGGTCGCCCGTGTATACCGTGTAACCGGGCGCATGGCGGCGGCGGGTCGAGCTGGAGCGGGTTCGACGGCTGTGGAGCGCGGTTGGCCGTCATGACGCGGTGTTACGCAGCTGGTAAACACGAGCTAACGCGGCTCCAGCGCGCTGTTTATACCGCCTGCGGTCACTCCTAGCGGCCGATAACCTCACTTTTATACACTATTCCATATTTATTCGACGTATATTAATAATAACGCGTGTTTATATCCTCTACTGGCGCTAAACATTGATCCAAGGCGTCAATAATGTCCGCCGTCAGTGTTTGTGTTGAGTCGTGTGCTTCAGACGCGTTTATTCAGCGTTTACTCGAGCTGTGGCTTTACCAGGGTAATGCTCGAGCTGCTCAATCAGGGATCCTGTGGTTGTTACTGCGTGATTAATGATGGACGTGATTTGACCTGTTCTGTTTTTATTATTGACGTTAGCAGTGGTATTACTGTTGTTTTTCAGTGGGAGTGTTTTATAAATGCTCCTGTCGTAGTTGACTGTAGTGGAGGGCTTTAGGTGTGCTGTGTTGGTGTCGTGTGTTTATTCATTCATACTCCATTACACAAGAAAAATGTTGTCTTCGTCGTGTGGGTTATCTCACTATAACTGGGGTTTATAATCAGCTTTATTATATTATAGTTCTTGCTCTGTTTGTGTGATTCATATTGTAATTTTGAGTTTAGTATGCTTTTGTCGTAGCACCCTGGTCTTTGTGACGGTCAAATTATTATTGCTATTGATATTTAATTGGGTCGACTGCAGTATGTTTGATCTTGTCATTTTAATCTATGTAATGGGTGTGCCTTTTGTTTAATATTATTAATGTGTGGTGTGCTGATGTTCTGTGTTTGTGGGCTGCACAGGTTAATCATCCGTGACCAAAGATCCAGATCTCTGCAGGCTGATCATCATGGACTCTGGAGTGATTGAAGGAGGGCTGAACGTCACGCTGACCATCCGGCTGCTCATGCATGGCAAAGAAGTGGGCAGCATTATTGGGAAGGTGTGTTGGAGAAGCTTCAGTTTGTGTGCTCAGTCACATCATCACCACCACCACCATCATTATTATTGTCTACCGATACCAAAACCCGATCTGAAACCTCTATAATACATTAAGAAAATAGAGTGAATAAACAGATCCAGGATGTTCCTTATTTTTTCATTTCACCTTACTTTATCATTCCACAACTCTCTTAACAAACACAGCGCTTCTGTGAGGGAGCTCAAACAATCAAGTGATAAATAACAACATTTCTTCGCTTGGACTTAAGTGCAGGAGAAAATATATACAAACAAACAGCACCTGAACTTAAAATACCCTGCAGGCAATCCCAGGTTTACATATCTCACAGTTAGCTATGGCGATGTTGTCATCATCAGCTTTATAATACTTCCAGACCACAGACACACTTGCGCTTTCTTCTTCAATCTGCTTCTGTGCTCTACTTTGCCGGCATTCAACTAATAGTGCCTCTGCAACAAAGTGGTTGCTACGTTGCTGTTTCTGGTTGAAGTCATGAAGGAGATGTTAAAATATTGAGTTTATATATATATATATATATATATATACGTATACACACATGCATGCATAAATGTATATTCGAGTCCTGATCAGGATGTAATGTCCGATTCAGATTGGGTCTGAAACTGCATGATTAGGCCCGCATTCCGCTCACGTGATTGGATCTGGACATCCCTAATTATTATTATGGTTAATATTATTACAGCGATAATTCAGCATACAGTACAAATTGGCCTCGTTCTCTACCTTAAAGTTTACAAAAATTATCAGATGATTTACTCACCATCAGCTAGAACTGGACAATTAATTGAAAATAAACTAAAATTCACAACCTATAACCATCGTCATTTTTATATGCCATTTTTACATGCCAGTTGTTTAGTCTAATTGTTCCTCTTCAAAAACATTACTGCATGTGGACAAACTAAGCGCTTCGGTTTTCCCTGACGGTGCGGTGAGTGTATATTAGGGCTGCACAATTAATCGTATTGATATCATTATGGCAATATTTCTGACTACAGCGTCTCCAGCAGGACGTGACTCTGTCTAGATTGCAACTTTGCTCTTGCTCAGTCCAAACGTCCCAACAAACCTCATTCCTCCCCTTAGAAACCATTACAACACCGTGTCTCTCATCCTGATTTGTTGTTGAATGCTGAAGGTGGGAACTAATCAGAGGGCTAATGAGCTCAGATGGAGAATTCTGCATTGCGTTTTCATACGCATTACTAAACCAGAGAACATTTATTTTCAAAATGAGTCCTGAAATATTGTTTATAGCGTTTCATTTCTTGCACAGAACGATCATTTGGCTTTATCAGGGCTCAGTGTATCATTAGGATTGATTGTACAGACTTGTTTGTAGGTTTCTATTGTTTATTTAATAAAGCTTTATCTAATAAAGACCACAGATTAATCTCAATTGTCTTTGATGAATAAAATAAAGCAAAAGACACACATTTTGTGTGACAGTAAAAGTGTGATGTGATTAGCAAAAGCTCAGTTGTTGGTTGTTTGCAGCAAATCAGTCATTGAACCATAGTAAAGTAGTAAACACATAGTAAACACAACACACCGCTAATGAACGCTATTTGGCTGAAGTGAAGGAGCGAAGTGATGTTTTGATTAGACCCTTTAGATGTGCACCTTTATATGCTCATTTTTCTTTGGGGTTTTTAATATGCGTGTAAAAGCAATTCTTGTGAAGATAATTTTATTTTTAAGATTGTCTTTTTACAACAAAACTGCATAAGAAAGGGCTCAATATTGAGAAAAGCTGCTGTAAAATCAGTTATTTAGGTCACTAGAATCAGAGAAGTGTCTTCTGTAATCTTGCTGTAGTAAATAAATAAAAGTACATAAATCTTATTTATTTAATGCATTTTTATAGTAATGGTTCACAAATTTGGGCTTATTAATTAAATGCAAATAATAAAGTGTGTTATGCCATTTAAAATAATTAAGTGCATCTAGTCATGCAATTGTATTTTTAGCTGAGACTTGTGTGACGTCTTCACTTGCCTGCACTTGAGGAAAACACATTTAACCACGTGTCAGTTTTTCTGATGCAGGACTGAATTTGGTAGACCTTATACAGCCTACCTATGTTAAAAGTAAACAAACATAATATTTAGATTCTCTATTTTACACCGCAGCCTCTTATTTTATCCCTTAAGGCTCAGCTTTGATAATGTAAATTACATGGATTTTTTTGTCCACAGTGTAAAATATATTCATGTCTTAATGACTTGAATTCCACCATCTCATTACATATGCACAGATCTATAAATATGCTAATTAGCCCCCACCTCAACGCCATCACAGCAGCTCTGAAAAACCAAACAATAGAAGCGTTACACAACAGAGACCCAATGAAGAGTGTTAATTAACATAACGCCAACATTTACCACAGATGTACTGTAGTGACGCTAAAATAACCATGCTGCATCTGATGGAAAATAAAATAGATCAATTATCTATCATTTCATTAGTCAATGCATGATGTAACCTATTTATAAAGCATTTTTATTTATTTATTTTTTTAGTAAAGTATGCAAACTGAGCGAGCTAGAAAGCACTGGAGCAACTGTAATCATATATATCTTCTGTTGTTTTTTGGCATATAGGCCTATAAAAATTTTTGGGAGCATCATCACACTCCTTTTGTATTATTATTGTTGTTGTTGTTGTTATTATTATTTTTTTTTCAGTTTCCAAGTTTACATACTGATATATGGTACACAGGGTTTTCCACATCAAGAGAACAATCAAAACAATCCAGTCAAAACTAACTCTGATAATACTGATTTATTGCTTGTGTACTCATTTGTTCGTAGGGAACTGAGGATGGTGCTGTTTAGTTGTTTTGTTGTTATATCTATAGGTACTGTTCGTCATACTATATCCTGTTTGTGATCTTTTAATATTGTACAGCAAGTCAGCGCAGTCGAAAGCATTTACTGTTCAGCGTGTCTTCTCAGTCTGAGATGCTAAAAATAATCTGTGTGTGTTTCAGAAAGGTGAATCTGTGAAGAAGATGCGGGAGGAGGTGAGAGGCTGTTCTTCAGACGTGTTGATGGTTGTGTTTGAGTGATTGCGAGTGTGTGTGTGTGTGTGTTTGTGCAGAGCGGTGCGCGGATCAACATCTCGGAAGGGAACTGCCCTGAACGCATCATCACGCTCGCAGGCCCCACCACCGCCATCTTCAAGGCCTTCTCCATGATCATTGAGAAGCTGGAGGAGGTGCTCTCTAGATCTTTATACGCACATTAGACATGCATACACGTATTCAGCCATTCAGATGATGGTTTTGGCGTGACATCGCAGCATTATGAATTATTATTGACGCCCCCTGCTGGGCAAAGCATTACCTTCTCCCACTGACTGCCAGCTCGCGGGCTGAGTGATATCTTTTATTATTATTATTTTTTAGCCAAAACAACAGATAATTGTGCACAGAGGTTTTATTGTTACTAGCAAGACACGCGTCTGAGCTGTGTTCTGCTGAATTCCCTCAGAAAGATCAGCCAGAAAGGAGAAATTATTAGATTTGTGCTGAATGTTAGCATGATTGAGCCATAACTGCCTATGCTACTATAGCAGTCAGTGCGTTTGTCTGCTGTTATACAGTTTCTGCTCTAATTTGCAGGTGAACTGTAATTAAAATATTAATTAAAATCAAAGTCAAATTGGAAATAACATTGATAAAATGTGTGGATGAGCTGTTCTGAGATCTGTGTCTGTCAAGGACAGATCTCTCCGTCCTCCTAATCATGATCAGCAGTGCAGCGACTGTTCAATCTGAATTCATATTCGATCCTCCACATCAGCAAAATGACATGAAATTCATCGTAGATGGTTTTAGTTTTACATTGAGAGCAGATTTTCTTTAGTATTAGTATTCAAGTTTCTTAATCCTTTATAAGGCAGAACTGCTGTATAAATTAATTTAGCATCAAATAAACATTTTAATATTAAACATAAACAAGATTGGCCATGTCTAATACGCAGAAACTGTGCTGAAGCTGCCGGGTCGGCCTTTAAAAGGACCTGTTGGTATCTGAAAATGATCCTAGTCACTAATTAATGCTCTCTTTGAGCCGCTTGTGTGGGAAAAGCCCCGTAAGACAGTGTTTGCACTTTTATTTCAGTGTAGATTACATTAAACGCACATATATACATGTATAAAGCTTCTTATTTTTCATTTTTAGTATATTTTTACTATTCAGCTATTTTGCTGATTAATAGTGTACATGTAACCTATAGTGTAAGAAAGTCTTCAGTAAACTCTTTCAGTATCAGCTGTGCTTGAAATGAGCCGATCTAATGCTGTTCATGTGAAATGAGCTCCAGAGCTGCTGTTATGACAGCAACTCTCAGATGAGTTTTTAAAATCAAAACCAATAACCAAATCCAGCTAATAGAGTAATGAATACAGAACAGACCGCAGGTCTGAACTGTGTGTGTGTGTGTTTATCAGGACATCAGCAGCTCCATGTCCAACAGCACGGCCACCTCCAAGCCGCCGGTGACGCTGCGGATCGTGGTTCCGGCCAGCCAGTGCGGCTCACTCATCGGCAAAGGAGGATGCAAGATCAAGGAGATCAGGGAGGTGCGGGACACAGAGCCACAATACACACACAGCAAACACTGCTTTATTACTGAGAGTGTTTCCCTTGTTTCTAGTCCACATTTCTAAAACGGAGAATTTTCTAGACCAGCAAAATGGCCTCGTGTTCAGAAATGAGTCAAAATGAAGTGAGCTTTTCCTTAAAAGCAAAATGATCTGCCACTGGGGGAGCCAGAGTAAACTTATTCCAAAACAAACAAAAGCTAGGTTATTTCACTCGCCCCATTGGCAGAGGATTTGTTCATTTTAAAGATTTTTTTTCATTTTGACATAAGCTGCGTCCCAAATGGCACACTATGCACTATGTACTTATGCACTTACACACTCAGCAGGATAGTACATGTGTATATTGTCATCACAAATGGAGCACTAATGTTTTTTTACTAAGCGGAAATTCAAACCGTTTCACTGATGACGTTTGACGGTTGCCAAATCAGTGAAATAAATGACCAAATTATCAAATAATACCCGCCGTGAGTATAACCGCATTCACCATCAGGAGGCGCTATAATCACTCTCATAGGAGAATTTTGCTTTCACAATCCACAATTAATAAAGTTATCCAACATGTGCGCCCGATAGCTCCACCCTTTCCGCTATGTGAGCAAACCTGCGGTGGTTGAGTGTGTGACGTGTCCATCATTACACACTTCACTTTAGCGGCTGAATGAGTGCATCATCCGGGTAATTAAAGTGAACTTATTATTGTTAGATTTTACAGTGTGAACGCACTGCTTTCACTATTTATACTACAAAATGGCGTAGAATAGTGCACAAGTATGTGATTTGGGACGCAGCTTCTATTTGTGCACTCCTGCTTAAAAGTAGTTTATTTTTTATTTCATGAACTCCTGAACACAACATCTATACTACTATATTGAACTATTGAGAACTATTCAATGTGTTTAATAAATATAATGACACAAGCATGTCTAAAGTGTTGTGCATTTTTAATCCTCTGACTGTAGACTGTTGAAGGACAGTTTTTGACTGGATCATTAAAATACCAAATATTCTTGCAGATATGTGTTTTTAAAAGTGTGCTTAGGTCATATAAATGCTTAACAATAGCTTTTAAAATGCACAGCTGGCTCTATTAAAGTGGTGTGTGAGTCTGTTCTTTTAAATCTCTGAGAGCAGCAGAATCTCGTGTCGAATAAAGAAATGTGGCCTGAAAATAGTGTTATTTTTGTGTGTGTTGTGCAGTCGACTGGAGCTCAGGTACAGGTGGCAGGAGACATGCTGCCCAACTCCACCGAGAGAGCCATCACTATCGCCGGGACCCCGCTGTCCATCATCGAGTGTGTCAAACAGATCTGTGTGGTCATGCTGGAGGTACAACACACACTTAAACCGTTACCCGTGTGTGCTGTTGGGTTCATTTCATCCCCTCTGTGCTGATCTGGAGTCTTGATATGGCCTCAAGTTTCTCTGTTTCAGCAAATGTGATGATGATTTTTGCTGAAAGAGAGAACACACTCTGTTCACACTGACTCTCCTTTGGTGAGGTTGGTGCTGTGTTTGCTCCATTGACTTCCATTATAATCACATTGTTTGATACTGCCATGACCACGAATGCATGATTATACACTGCCAATCAATAAATGTGATTATAATGGAAGTCAGTGGGGACTTCAGCACTGGACAGCACTCAAGGGTTAATCATGCACTTGATCAATTAACTTTTGATTCATTGTAAGGCCAGAGTTAAGTGTTTTGTTGAATCTGTGTTCAGGTGTGCGTTTAAACATCAGTACTCTGCTAGATGTGCGGAGAGACGGTGTGTGTTTACTGTGTGCTTCTGCTTTCAGTCTCCTCCTAAAGGTGTGACCATCCCTTACCGACCCAAACCCTCAGGATCGCCTGTCATTTTTGCAGGAGGACAGGTGGGTGTGTGTTTGTTCGTGTGGGTGTGTGTGCATGCACATCCATATATTTGCCTGTCTGTATGCAGTCGTGTGTGTGTGTTGTGTATTTGATATGTGTGTAATCCTAAAGTGTGTGTGTGTGTGTGTGTGTGTGTGTTTTGCAGGCATACGCGGTGCAGGGACAACATGCCATTCCTCAGCCTGATGTAAGAAGCAGACTTAAAGCAGTTTTTGCGTGTGCGTGCGTGCGTGCGTGTGTGTGTGTGACGGTTGTGTTGTGTCTCCACAGCTTACGAAGCTCCACCAGTTGGCGATGCAGCAGAGCCCGTTTCCTCTGGCCCCCAGTAGCCAAGGGTTCACAGGTGTGTGTGTGTGAGACGAGTGTGTGATGTAGGGCTGTCAATATGTCTGAACCCTTATTATTATTATTATTTTGTTGTTGTTTGTTTGTTTTTTAATAAGAAAGATTGTGCAATTATATTTGAATTCTTAAGGTAATCCTATATGTTAGAGGGAAGCGTGTGTGTGTGTGTGTGTGTGTGTGTGTGTGTGTGTGTGTGTTGTCTGACTGTGCTGTTCTCTGTGTACAGCTGGGATGGACGCCTCTGCACAGACAGGCTCTCATGAACTGACCATTCCTAATGATGTGAGTATCTGGAGGAATATTAATATTATATTCTACTCTTCATCTTCAGCTTTCTAGATTTCGCTCTCGTGCTGAAGGAAACACAGTTTGATTTGTTTATGTGTGTGTGTGTTATTGAGTGTAGATGTGTTATTCCCTGATTCTGTGCTTAAGGGAATCAGAGTTTCCACAACACTATGAAGCAGCACTACTCTTCAGTCTTTAATGTTGATCATAAGCAATAAAATCACAGTAACACCATCTAAAAACACTATAAACTAATTCATTTGACCAGCCGGCGCTTTACTAATGCTCCATGTTGTTTACTTTCACTGTTAAATCAGACACACTCAGAATTTAGAGATCATTTCTATATTTCTCTAACCTGTCGACCCTGTGGTTTTACATGCATCTTATTTATTTATTATGTTTATTTCTTTATATAGCTCTGTAGAAATACAACTGGGTTGAGCAAAGTGCTTTACGGGAAACAGTTTCCTATTTTCTTTTTCTTTTCTAACATCCCACACATTTTAACAATAAACCAAGTTAAAAGTAAACGTATAAGCCTAAAATATCAGAAGCAATTTTTAAAATGGCCTTGAGAGTGTTGGTGAGGGTTAAAGTGCATGAATGTAAGAGAGAAATGAATGAAGGTTTGAGTGTTTGAGAAATGTGTGTGTGTGTGTGTGTGTGTGTTTGTTTGTTTGTTTGTTTGTTAATGGTGTGTGTGTGTGTTCTTGTACTCTTGCAGTTGATTGGCTGCATCATCGGCCGTCAAGGTGCCAAGATTAACGAGATCCGTCAGATGTCGGGCGCTCAGATCAAGATTGCTAACCCAGTGGAGGGATCGAGCGACCGGCAGGTCACCATCACCGGCTCACCCGCCAGCATCAGCCTGGCCGAATACCTGATCAATGCACGGTAAACACACGCCAGCCAGCACCACACTATCCTAACCGGGTCTTCATAACCAGCGCCTTCTGAAAACAGCACACTCATGTGCAATACAGGGCTCCCACGCCTCCTGACAGTACTTTAATTTCAGACATACACATTCAAGATCTGGAAAATACTCAGTGAAGTGTGCTCCGCACTCCATTAGATGAGTTTGGTGCATTAATCAGATTAACAAAACTCAAAAGATCATGATATGCAGTCGTTGCAGTTATCGTTGCTATATATATATATATATATATTTATACACACCCACACACACACATACTTAATGAATAAGTGCTTAAAAAAAACAGCGTTCCTTGAATGTGCTTGATATTTTCTTTTATTCTTTAGATATATTTTGGATATCTTATTTTGGATTTATTGTTAATTAACCTTTGCCCAGCACTAGTAATCTTCGAATAGAGATATTGATATCAGTATTTATACAAAACATCATCATCATGTCAGTGTTGCCAGTGTCCCGCTGCTTTACTGATGTTTAGCTTCATGATGTTGTGTGAGCTGTTGTTTGATCTGACAGGTGTGTGTGTGTGTGTGTGTGTGTGTGTGTGTGTGTGTGTGTGTGTGTGTGTGTGTGTGTGTGTGTGTGTGTGTGTGTGTGTGTGTGTGTGTGTGTGTGTGTGTGTGTGTGTGTGTGTGTGTGTGTGTGTGTGTGTGTGTGTGTGTGTGTGTGTGTGTGTGTGTGTGTGTGTGTGTGTGTGTGTGTGTGTGTTGCAGACTCTCGTCCGAGGCGACAGGAATGGCGGCTAACTGAAGCCGCGTCCGTCTCTTCTCCTCCTCCATCACATTTACGCTCTCTAAAGTGCAAAAGGAAACCAAGTATTTTCCACCTGTCTGTTCCTTTCACCCCAGCTACGCTTCATGGATATACACGACTGTTTTATTTATTTATTTCATGCAGATGTTTTTAAACTCCCTTTTGCGTACAGTTTTTAACGTCTTTCTTTGCGTATTGTTTGGTCAGTCCACATCACCGTGCGGAAGCGAAGGTGGAAAAATCTGAAAAATGCAGCGTTTTTGTTATCTCAGATTTTTCTTATAAAAACCAGAAAAACTCAAAAAGAGAGCAACTGCAGACGCTAGAGCAAGCGCGTTCCCTCTGTCTGATATTTATTTATTATTTTAATTTAACTCTAGGAGGTTTGAGCTTTTAAAGTCCTAGACATCGGAGCTTCGGTCTGATCAAGCTCTGTTTTCTGCTGCGGACGGAGGCGCTTCAGGCCGCGTCTGCTCCTCGACATTTTTGAAGATTTGTCATTCCTCAAGATTTGTCTCGTTTCGTTTTTCTCTATCCTGAAGTTGGAGATTTTGTTGGAGGGAGGGTCGGGAGATGCTGCAGTTTCTGATGTTACTGCTATAATAATAATAATAATAATAATGATGATGATGATGAGTTGAAAATATTTCTTTTAGAGAGAGAGAGAGAGAGAGAGTATTTTTTTTAATCTGTAGAGCCCGAGCTGGAGGATTCCCAATCGACCACGTTTATATGATGATGATGATGATGCGACTGAGTTACTGATCAATGACATGACTAGAAGGAACTTTCTAGAATTAACACTAGTTTCCTCTCGACTCTGCTTGAGTAATAGTTATGTTTTCTATTTTATTTTTATTTGTTTTTCTATTTTATTTTTCTTGCAGGAGGAAGGATTTAAAAAAATACAAACCTAAAAAACCTTTTTGTGCACGTTTTCAGAATATTGTAGATTTGGAGTGCAGCTGGAATGAAGAATTAAACATGCAAAATTAAACATGAAATGCTCAAACTACGCTGTGCTTCTGTTATTGTTTGCTTCTCCTCTGGGTAAAACTTTACATTTCCAATGCATAAATGTACAGTTGAGGTCAGAATTATTCACCCCCTGTTTATTTATCCCCCAATCTCTGTTTAACCGAGAGCAGATTTCTCCAGCACATCTCTGCACATAACAGTGTTAATAACTCATCTCTAATAGCTGATGTGTTTCCTCTTCTCCATGATGACAGCACATCATATTAGACTAGATATTCTTCAAGACACTAGTGTTCAGCTTACAGTGACATGTAAAGGCTTCACTAGGGTAATTAGGGTAAAGTTAGGGTAATTAGGCAAGTCATTGTATAACAGTGGTTTGTTCTGGAGACTATCCAACACTAATATTGCTGAAGGGGTGAATAATATTGAGCTTAACATGACTTT
Organism: Danio rerio; assembly: GCF_052040795.2. Classification (NCBI taxonomy): domain Eukaryota; kingdom Metazoa; phylum Chordata; class Actinopteri; order Cypriniformes; family Danionidae; genus Danio; species Danio rerio. Next base: position 290,083 of record NC_141029.1, on the reverse strand, counting down.
AACACTATTAAACACTGCTGTTATTCTAGCTCAAATAAAACACATCAGGCTTTCTCCAGAAGAACAGATATTATCAGACACACTGTGAACATTTCCTCAATCTGTTCAACATCATTTGGGAAATATTTAAAAAGAATAAAAATAATTAAAGAGGGTGAATAATTCTGACTTTAGCTGTACATATTTCTCACTTCTGACCTGCCTATTATTAAGCTTTTAACTGTTAATTAATATTAAAGTATCCTGCACAACACCCAAACCTATTACTTTAACTATTATTAAGCAGAGAATTATTAAAGGTGGTGTGTGTGTGTGTGTGTGTGTGTGTGTGTGTGTGTGTGTGTGTGTGTGTGTGTGTGTGTCTCCCCTGCATCATCAGACGCCCTCATCTGTGTGCAGATATTCAGAATCGTGCTCCGTGAACATTCATATTTACCTAAAAAACACAAAGCTGGAGGCAGATATTCTGCTGTCAACATGGAACAGCTGTCTTTGTTTTGGGTTCTTTAACCCGCCCAATGCCAGTTTAGCGAGTAATATTTCAGCACCGGGTTGCCAGATGGTGGAAAACAGGATTTCTTTCATTCAGTCAGGAAGACTCTTAAAGCAAGAATCCGTAACCAGAATGCGACCTTCAGTGGACAATAACTCCGAAATCACACTCAGATTCAGAGGTTATTAATGAGCATTAATATAAATATTAGGAGTGTAAACATTAGGTGGGCAGGTTTATATTGTAACCCCGTGTCCTAACATCACACTACATGATGATATACACAGTGATGAGCAGTTTCCAGCAGACGAAACAGGACAGAACTGTAAACACTGAAGCACAGAATAGATCCCTCACTGCACTCCAGCACAACGCTGAGCTCTATAATGAATTTCCCGATGTGTGTGAGGTGTGTGACACGCACAAGTGAGGATGGCAGTAGCAAAAAAAGGTGAACATAAAGAGCTTTTTTCAACGAAAAGTGTAAGTCACATGAAGATAAGTTTACTACTGAATGAGTCCATCATGATAATGCCACTATTGCTGGTGTTTTCACCGCTTTTACGGTCAGTCTAATGTGAAAGCAGACTGATATAGTCTGTGAACAATATTGTCTGTGAACATATATGAACATGCCAGTTCTTTTAATCTCTCAAAGTAACATCTCCAATTTTGGTTGAAACAATTTTCAGAAAAACTACAGCCTGTGCTCATCTTTTAATAATACTATGATACATGTTTAATTTGTACGAAAAATGAACAAAAGTCTTTAATAAACTCTCTCTTTATCAGTTAATAAACATTATTTTAACATACACTTTCAGGCCTGTGGCCAGCTTATTGAAAGGAGGGGTTATTTGTTTTCTGAAAAACAGAACCTTTTTGCAGTTTTTCACCTGAGGTATAAATATGACATTTTAGTGACATATTCTGAACTAATTTTTGCTGGGTAATCTTGTTGGATAGTTATTCTAACTACACTTTTTGATGTACTGTACCAAAACTATTTCCTACCATTTTGTCAAATTTTTATTACAGTTTTATAAATAATAGAAATACTTTAAATTAGAAATTAGAACTTTAAATTCTTAGAATAAAGAAATGAAGAGTTTAGATGCCAAAACCTCTAAATTCCATGTATAATGAGCGTTTTTTTCAGCCTTGTATATTTATGTTGAGTTATTTCTCTTTAAAGGCAATGAAAAGAATGTATTCATCACCATAAAAGTAAAAACACCGAGTCCACACACAGGAGTTGGAGTAAAGTGATACTCTTAGAATAAAATATCAATTGGCATTCAGAGGTTTTTGCATGTAAACTGTTTAAATATGTAAATATACTTACTTTTAAAATACAATTTTTTAACCATAATTTTCTTTGGGAAATCTGTAAAAACCGAAGCCTTTAGGCAAAGAACAAATTGGCCAGCGCATTCAACCTTCCTCGGTAAGAATTTGGCCATTTAATAAGATAAATTCAAACATAATAATAATCCAACTTTTGGTCTTTCAAACCACCTGCGCCTACGCGCACGACTATTTAACCTAACTTAATAAATAAAATATTATATATAAAAAATTTAGTTTTTTATAAAATGTACATAAAAAAATTATAATGCTGCTACCTCTGAAAAGCGCGTTCACGTTCAGAGCGTGCTGACATGGACGTGTACTCCGACCAATCAGACGCATTCACATCCGCACTGTTTATGAAAATAAACGGCTTTAAATGCTTCTCCAGACACATCTAGCAGCTGCCAGGGATCTTTTCTGTTTCATGTTAGAGCACACTGCGGACAAAATGATGACAAAATGCTTCTGATAAACCGATGTGGGTTTACCTGCCGCCTCTGCGTGTGACGCGCGTAAAGGAGCGCGCCTGTGTTTCTGATTTAAGCCGCCCACAACCCGGGAGCTGCAGAACATCGGCATGAATGCTTCAGTTTCAAATAAAAGTGACCCATAACAGGAAAAAGACGGACCTCCCTCATGTTGAATACAAGCGCGGCCTTAGAGCTCATTTCTAGGTTATGATGTCAGAATTTACCGCTGTTTTGCAACGGATGTGTGAATGGTGCTCTCTGGAAAAACTCCAGAATGCCCTCGTCTGTGTGAACAGCACATATTTGAAATTTTACGCTCCAGAAAAGGGGGTTGTAGTCTTTATCATAGATATATACAATAGATAGCAAACAAACCCTAAGCGCGCGTCAGTACTACCGCCATATTTGTACAGGGCTCCCAGGACAACAGTCATTCAGCCGCACTAGTCAAGACTGAAGCCAGAGTGAAGATGCTGGACTGCGCTGTGTAGAAACGAGCAAACACTGACAGAACACTTCATAGGTGAGATTTCATTTTTAGCATTTTGTATGTTATGAACTTTTGTGCTAAACGAGTAACCGATACAGCCTCTTACTGGACTGACCATGAGGGAAAGCAGCAGCAACTCGCAACACACACTCTGCTTATGCTAGATTCGTTAAATAAAATCAGCAAACTCTCTAAATGAAACATGACAACAGACTCTGCGCTGCCAGAAACTGGTGTTATTGTTGACTAAGTGAATGCTAGCTTTTAAAGTAGCTCATACCCAGACAGCACACATACGTTGGGCCGACGTCGGCCGAAGGTCAACACGTCGGCCCCTTTAATTCTAACATCGGTATATGGTCGGCCAAACATACGCATGATCGTTCGGTCGTGTGTTCTATTGTTCCAGCTCAACAAACGTCGGCTCTGCGTCGGTTAACGACCAGAGGCCGACGAAGCACTTCATAAGCACTTGATCTCTCATGCCCATGAAAGAATCCGGCAACATATTTGGTTTACAAGTAAGTTTCTGCGTGCATAATAAATTAGACAAACGCGACATGCATCATGTCTACTGCGTCGGTCGGTCCAGCTTTAAATAGCCTACATTAATGCAGTAAAACTGACCAAAATGCCTACAATACATGATTTCAATTCATTAAAATATAAAAAGTTTTATTGTTATGCTTTAATAATGAAAACGTTATTTTTTTCTGGTGTTAACTGCTGTTTGCTATTTTTATTGTGGCTTTTTCTAATACATTTTTCCCAGTGTAAAAATCAAGTATGTTCTGCATTTCGGCTGTTTAATTAAAATAAACGCCTTTTTACAGAGTGACATTTTTTTTTATATACTTGCATTTATATTTATTGGTTATTTATTTTTGACAGTGAATGCACAAATAAAGTGTTTGTTTTGTAACAGTTTAGTAGGCTATAAAGCTCGTCTTAAAGATAATAGCGTATATAAAACTGCTAAATACATTTTAAATTCAAGATATAAAATACAAGGTTATTATTTAAATTGTCTATGAAGTGATCATGTTTATAAATGTAATACTGCAAGACTTTAATGTGCGCGCGCGCGTCTTGCTTCCAACACTGGAGCGGAGAGGATGTTGCTATGGGAAACGAAGCTACAACACGACACGACACCACCTAAAAGACACAACACGACTTCTCTCAAGCTGCCGTTTTGACTGTTTTCAGGTAAGTTTAGTCCCTAAAACAAAGCAAATACTACATAAAACTGTTCCTCACACATTTATTATTGGCAATTGATGAATATTCAGTTGAATATTATGTTATAAAAGAGTGGTAAGTCTTCGTAAAAGTCCGTTAGCATATTAGCACTGGTAACGTTAGCGTCGGGGTAATATTACGTTAACTTACTTAATGTTAGCTCTTGTTAAACTTGTTTGTTAAAGTTTTGGCTTTTATTTATTCTTTATGTGTAGATGAGAGGTTTTGTCAATGTTTTATTGAATGCACTCCATATGTAGTCTAAAATACGCATTGTAACGTTACTGTAAAGGACCGTGAATCAAAAGTTCAGTCGTGTTTTGATATTTCATGGTATCTTAAACTAAATGTTAAGTAAAAAAGTGTTCTGTGGTTTCAGGAGTGAGAGAATAACCTCCTGCTACAGAAAATATAACACAAGATTCCTAAATTTCTGAAGGGAGCTGATCACAGAGATACAGGAAAGACAGGTAACTTTAAGCATAGGATTAATTCATATGAATTTCCATTGCACATCATTATGCACATGTTACATGTCTATATATTATGCATCTGTTACTTGTCTTTATAGCAGTTGTTTTAAGAAAGTTTTGACATTGAAACATGTTAGTGGTATTAAATTTCACATCACATGATTCTTCAGAACTTAATAAATATGCAGATTTGCTGCTAATGAAGTAATATTTGTGATTTTCATTTTGTTTAATTTTTTATGATTAATTGATTTATTAAATCTTAGAAAAAAGTTTACACTAAATTATTTGTCATCACATCTGTTTTTAGCATTGATAGCAATCCGAAATGTTTCTTGAGCAGCAAATCAGCACCATTTGATAATCACCATTATATTAGTTCAACCTCAAGCACTAAATCAACATCTTAAAAAAAGATTTCTGAAAGATCAAGTGACACTGAAGACTTGAGTAATGATGCTGAAAATTCAGCTTTACATTATAGCTATGAATTACATGTATATTTACACCGTTCACCCATCCCTTACACCTTAACTCATCCTTAAGTCAGTTTAAGCCCTAAATGAATGAATTTTGATTTGTACAGGCATGATATGCAACTTGTATTCAGTCGTTTTGTTTTTTCTTTCTTTTGCTTTTGTTTTCCACATCAACTGAAAAGGAGGTCTAAGTTTAACCTAAGTGCCGTGTTGCTGATGAACATCTTTATATGTAAGTATATTTTTGACATACTGCCAGACACTTGTCAAACAGTGATGAGCAAACGAATGGCCGTTCTTTTAAAAAGATCAGGGAGATGCAAGTCTGGAGATTAATATACATTTTAATTCAAAATTGATTTATCTGAAATATTTCATAATGTTTTGAGATATGTGCCCTATATGCATTTAGATGTCCATGCATGTTTAAAATACTTTTAAATTTAACAATGGCTGCAAGTTATAAAAACATAAACAAACACAAAAATGTTAAAGTAAATTGAGAAAACATTTTCATCAGTTTGACAACAGGTAGATCAGCTCCTGACAGACATGTTAACAGATCAGTTTAACTCTTATTAAATTCATTCATTCATTCATTCATTCATTCATTTTCTTTTCTGCTTAGTCCCTTTATTAATCTGGGGTAACCACAGCGGAATGAACTGTCAACTTATCCAGCATATGTTTTACGCAGTGGATGCCCTTCCAGCTGCAAGCCATCACTGGGAAACAACCATATACGCTTGTTCTCACTCATACACTACAGACAATTTAGCCTACCCAATTCACCTGTACCCCATGTCTTTGGACTTGTAGGCAAAACCGGAGCACCCAGAGAAAACCCACCAAACGCAGAGAGAATTTGCAAACTACACACAGAAATGCCTGCTGATCCAGCTGCGGCTCGAGTCAGCATCCTTGCTGTAAGGCGACAGCACTACCTATTGTGCCACCACGTCACGCTCTTATTAAATTATATTTATATAATGTTGTGTTTCAGCACATGCTATTTTGGGAAGACAAAATATATTCATAAGCTCTCAGAAAATTCAATAAGAGAATTCATTCATTCATTTTAAGAGAATTAACTGCACAATTACTTGAAATGTGTGGGATTACATTATTTGTTAACCCAAAGTGAGTTTCTCTTTCTTTGCAGTATTGGATGCCTGATTGCAGTTCAACTCCAAACTCAGTTGGACCAGCTGATCAGTGTCTTCAGTATTACCACAAGCTACTGGGCAGATGTGTGGACAGCTATGAGCCAAACTTGGGACGTTTGGTTTTTAGGTAATACCAGTGACAAAGTATTCAGTAAATTGCTTATAATAAAAGATGCTCACTGCTTACCCCCTTATAGTTAAGTTGTTTGCAGTTTCATTGTTGTAAAAATACCATACTTTTTCCTTTTTTTATAAGCAGGTGTGACCGTCTGGGCAGCAGAAACAAGACAACTAATCATAGTTGAGTTGAGATTAGTATTATTAACTTGACTAGTTTGGTTGCAGACTTGTTCAATACTTAACAATTTGTATAAGTTACAAGATCAATGGTCCTGCTATCAATGTTTGTGTAACTTAAATTCATTACAGTTTAGATACAATCAAATGTCCAAACCATCTCTGACTGAATGACATCAAGGAAACAGGATCAAAAAGATCATTCATTATAGAATGTTTCATAGGTAACAGCACATCCTTTGTGAAAAATAATTTATTTTTGTGCCATCATTACAAGACAAAATACATTTCAACTGATTTCAGTTGGTTATATTTTTCAGGTCCTCCTGATCATTCTGTTCTCCTGGTTGTGAGGATGTGCAGAGGCTGTATTTGTCAGTGTTAAAAGACTTGTGCAGCTGTATCCAGACATACAAGCAGCCGACAAAGAGTTCTGGAGCAGGACAGACAGGTAGTTCACAGTGGCTAGGCTAGAAGTTTATACTTGGGTGGCCAGAAAGTGGCCTCCGCTATTTTGGGGGGTCCATACAAATACACCAGTGTAAGCTATACTATTGCACAGAAAAAATTAAATGAAAGAATTAATTAATCGGTTGAACACAAAATATTTTAAAGAAAGCTTAAGTAACAAGGTGGCAATATACAGTATCTGTTACATTGTAGTACATGAGCTGGCTAATACAGACTCGTAAATGTTTAGTTGTTAAGATTAGTTAAATACTATATCCTATACTTGAGACCGGCTGCATATACAGCTTTAACTGAACTGAATTTAACTAGAACTACACCAGCATTCCAAGTGCTCTGCTCTAGACTAGCTTTTTGCACTGGTGCGTCTAAAATGTTTGATGGCATTGCATTTAACACTGCAATTTTACATGTTAATTTTTTTTTTAAATTACAATCCATATAGGCAATATTGACTTGTAAATGATTAACTAAAATCGGGTCAACACACATTATGGGGATTGTGGGTAGAATTTTGAGGAAATTAATGAATTTAATCCATTTTGAAATAAGACTGAAACATTAAAAATGTGCAAAAAGTAAAGTATCAATACTTTCCGGATGCATTGTATATGGTTTTTAGCACGTTATCAAAGACTTAAAAAAATAGTCCAACATTATTTACAGCAGCAAAAGACCCTCCACATCACAAGCTACTGGTCAGCTCACGATTCAGCAAACATCTGAAAAACAAATAGCTTATTATGCCTTCACAAGAAATCAGTGTTTTTGAGTCTGTGTTTTTAATGAAGATAGTACTATTTTATTAAATTATTATTTAGCCTGGCATGTTTACTGTTACAAAATATTTTAAATGTTTCTTAAAACAAAACATATTGTGTTCAATGGGGAAAAAGTAGCTGTTTTTTACATAGAGATAAAAAAAACACATTTCAGAGCAGTAATCACAATACTGTGAAACTGTGATATTTTTATCCAAGATTATACCCTCAGAATTTTTTTATTTATTTTTTTTTCAGTTGGCCTATATTCTGTTTTTCTATGTTCTTGCATTTAATTAGAAAATGTGACGATATATCCGGTTCTATAGTTAATTCTGAAATAAATCTTAAAATAAAACAATATTTAAAAATGCAATATTTAATGTGTCAGACACTAAATAAACATGTCAATTCATTTATATTAATCTGATTCCTTAACAGGGCAGCACGGTGGCGCAGAGGGTAGCACGTTCGCCTCATAGCAAGAAGGTTGCTGCTTCAAGCTTCGGCTGGGTCAGTTGGCGTTTCTGTGTGAAGTTTGCATGCTCTCCCCGTGTTGGCATGGGTTTCCTCCGGATGCTCCGGTTTTCCCAAGTCCAAAAACATAGGTGAATTGGGTATGCTAAAATTGACCATAGTGTATAAGTGTGTGTGAATGAGTGTGTATTGGTTACAGCTGGAAGGGCATCCACTGCGTAAAACATAGGCTGGCTAAGTTGGCCTTTCATTCCGCTGTGGTGACCCCAGATTAATAAAGGGACTAAGCCCAAAAGACAATGAATGAATGAATCCTTAACAGTTAAAATTAACCATTTGAGCGTGCTTAGTTTAGGGTATGTTGTGCCATTAAATTGTCAATAGGTTTTATTTTTTTCTACATTTTAAATCTGCTTTAGCTTTCTTCTTTCCTATAAACCTGGAAATATAAAATATATATATTTTTGGTTTTTAACAAATTGCTTATTTTATTCTTAGATTGGTGTACGCTGATGGTCTGCTGAGAATTCTGCTGAGTTGAAGGGATCCTCCTGTCAGACAACCTCTCCAAAGTACAACAGGACTAGTAAGTAACATCTTAAACACACTACTGTTTCATAGCTTTTAGGTTGGTATGGTAAATTCTCTTCTGATAGTGTCAGCTTTATTTAATTAATACAGTCAAGCAGTAATACTGTGAATTTAATACAATGTATATAATTAATAGTGTCACATGATCCTTCTGAAAAAATAGTATTCCAATGTACTGATTCTCTCCTCAAGCTGTTTTTTTTATATATAAAACATTTTAAATAAACATATTTTTAGTATTCTTGATGTATGAAAAGTTTATTTTTAAAAGCATAGTATTTATTTGAAAAAAAAAGTTTGCTCTTTGATGATTGCTAACAATCAGACATGTTTCTTTAGAACAAAAAGAATTTGTGGAAAAAAAGTATTCTCACTGAGCGTTGTTCAACTGTGGTCCAACACGTCATTTAAGTTTTCAAATAAGCCTAAAAGACCTGATTAGCTGCATAAGGTGCATTTAATTAGAGAGTTGAATATATCATTTCTTTTTATATCCTCCTCTATAGCCTACATATAATAGAAGTTGTTTGCTGAAAAACCTTTTTGTAGCAGAAATAAAGCTATGATTAGGCCCACCCGGATTTTTCGCAGAACTCCGCAGATGTTTAGCCTATCATTAATTCTGTTTATTTACTTGAGTAAATGTGTGTAAATCTATATTTATTCAGTTTTTTTTATTAATTTCAGTAATATTATTGACTAATGTGAAAATGTTCATCTGATTTATGTACAATGCAGTTTGTACAGTAATATTTTCTGTCTTACTAGATATGTTACATGAAAACTTGCTTTATTTACCAAATAAAGTGAATCTAATTGGATTTTCATTTTAAACATTAAATAAAACTTTAAAATATATTATTTTTTATTTCATATATTAAGGTTTTAGTTATGATACTCCCAAAATAATTCCGCAGAAATCCGCAGACTTCCACCAAAATTTTCAGCAGAAATAGCAAAAAACATCCGCAGATTCCTCCTGGCTCTAGCTATGATATATTAAATGTGGTGTACAGTGTGACATTTTAGTTGACGAAACTTAGTTTAATTTGCATGTAATGTGGTATCTGAAGATTTGACATATATTTAGATACACATTTATACTAACACAATGATACTAAAAACCAAAAAAAAACATTCATTATGATTTCACAAGGAATTTAACTTTCAAATGGCTTTTCTGAAAATTAGTGCTCAGACACACTCTTTAAGTTTAAATTAAATGACACATTTTAGCTAGTCACTTGCATAACACATACTCCAGTTATATGTCATGAAACAAATAATTTATATTTGTGGTAATATGAACTGCTGCAATGCTAATCTTTCTCCTTTTGGTTTCTTGCTTTATTTAAGGGTTCCCACTACAAGGATTAGATTTGGCTACTGCAGTCCCGGTTTGGGCCAGCCTCACTTGTGAAGACTAAAGCCTGATTTATACTTCTGCGTCAGGTGACCGGCGTAACCCACGGCGCAGGCAACGCGCGTGGCTGTGCATTTATACTTCTGCGCGGCGTCGCGCCATTCGCGCGCCTCTCGGTCCCGCCCAGACTCGTCAGCGCTACCAAGCCGACCAATCACAGAGCTTATGCTACGCGTCGTTGCGACGTGTAGTTACATTTTTTGAGAGGTGCACGTCAGTGACGGCGATGGCCACGGCGAAGGGCTATGCGTCAGCGCCGTAGCATACGCCGGTGTTTGACGCAGAAGTATAAATCAGGCTTAAAGATGAAGACAACATACAAGAACAATTTCGAGGATGGCGACACACTTTTTATTCCACCTATATATCCCCTTTTATGTGTAAGCAACATTCTACAAGATAAAACAAAAGTAAATGACAGGTTATTTCTTTTAATTTTGTCTGTTTTCTTGGAACATTGTACACAATTTACAACCAGTTTTATTTATATAAATATAGGTCAGAGCAAGAAAATGTTATGTTTTCTTCTGGAGAAAGTCTTATTTCTTTTATTTCGGCTAGAATAAAAACAGTTTTGAATTTTTCAAAAAACATTTTAAGGTCAATATTATTAGCCCCTTTAAGCAATTTTTTTCGACTGTCTACAGAACAAACCATCGATATACAATAACTTGCCTGATTACCCTAACCTGTCTAGTTAACCTAATTACCCTAATTAAGCCTTTAAATGTCACTTTAAGCTGTATAGAAGTGTCTTGAAAATATCTAGTCAAATATTATTTACTCGGTTATTAGAAATGAGTTATTAAAACTATTGTGATTAGAAATGTGTTAAAAAATATTTCCGTTAAACAGAAATTAAGGGATTTTATATATATATATATATATATATATATATATATATATATATATATATATATATATATATATATATATATATAGAATGAAAAAATCTGTTTTGTGTCGTGCATTAGAGTTTGCTTAAAAAAAACTGGTTATCTCTGAGAAAGTATTATTTTATATTATTGGTGTGTTATTAGTTCAGAGGAGATTGCAAATTGTTGAATGCCATTTATAAAAAAATGTAAAAAAAAAATTGACTACAGACTTTAATAAAATTTTATCAGACAATTATTTTAATTTGTATGATTTTATTTACTACTGTAAATATTGTTTGCTTGGTATTTATTTTGTGTTTGTGTACTCTTTTTTATTGTAACTCCCTGAAGAAAGTCTTTTGGATACTGAACACATGACTGGTATTATCTTGTATTTTAAAATTATAGTCTTGGAAACATGCATTTTCTTTAACACTATTTAAGAAATTATAAGCATTATAACATGTGCTTACACAAGTGATTTGTGTTTTTACTATAGTAAACTATAGTCACCCTTAGTGTACATGTTTTGAAGTACTTGTAAATATTCCTATGGTCTTAATGTAAATGCTGCAATGGACTTTGTATTTAAAATCTTTATTGCACAGTATTTCAGCCATGGTTATAGTACAACTTGTTGGTTTTGTTTTAAACGTAGTAAAACATGGTTATGTGTGATAAAAGTATGTTAATCTATTTGTATGTTTGTGAAAAATATTAATAAATCTTCAACTGTTATTGAGAGTGGTGTGTCGTGTTTATTATAAATAAGCAGCTGCTGCAGCTAGTGGTCCATAAGTATGGAGCAAAACGCCTGAGAACAGCGCCTCCGCGGAGCGGCCGGCATTTCCGGTTGCGTCGTCCTAACATCGGCCGGACAGCGTTTCCGATCATTTGCCGACGTCGCGGCGACATTTTGCCAATTAGCAAACGCTCCCTGAGCGACATCGCGCCGATGGAATTTTGAAAGTCGGCACGACGTCGGCCCAACGTATGTGTGCTGTCTGGGTAAGGTTTTCCCTGTTAAGATGAAGAGAGGCAAGCCAGGGGTGTCCAAACTCAGTCCTGGAGGGCCGGTGTCCGGCAAAGTTTAGTTCCAACCCCAATCAGACACACCTGGGCTAGCTAATCAAGCTCTTACTGGGCTTTCTAGAAACATCCTTGCAGGTGTGTTGAGGCAAGCTGGAGCTAAAATCTGCAGGACACCGCCACCGGCCCTCCAGGACCCAGTTTGGACCCACCTGGTGTCAAGCAGTTGGAAATCCCTGTAGAGCAGCGCCTCCTCTGGGGTCACACGCACACTGCAGGCAGGAGATAAAGACTCTGCACTTGACATCATGTACTGGAAACACAGTTGGTTTTGTAGTTAGCAGTTGTTTAATAATCATATATATATATATATAATTATATATTTTAATTTGTACAAGTTCACAAACAGAAAAGGTGTTGTTGCAGGATGATGATTTACACGACGTCAATAATGTGACTGAGATCTCTGTCAACTCGTGTTGTTTTCCAGAGATGTGTGTTGTATTGTACACGGATGATCTTTAAAAGAGCAGTTCCTAATATATTGATAGTCAGATTATTGCTGTCTCTGTAAATGTGGACGAACTGATCTGAGTAAAGCTGCGAGGATTCCTGCGTGGTCCACTGTTTCCACTCAGGACTATTTAGTTCATCATCATCATCATCAGAAATGAAAGAAAAGTACTGGTTTTAAACGTTTGTCTGAACCTCCATCCTCTGGAACGGCTGGATTTGCATCTATGGATTGGTCATAATCATCATCATAAACACATCAGTTTCAGTGCAGCATGAGAACGTGATCATGTATAGAAACATCCTACTGTAAAGTGCCTACAAGCAACACAACATTAGTACACATTCAAGGTAAAAAAGGTGCAAACATTTCTTCAGATGTATAAAAAACCATCGATTTAAAAATTAAAATACATACAAATGTGTCTCATGCGTTTTGTTCTTCAGGAACGGACCCTTAGTGTGGTTTGTTTTCAGACCTACATCTGGCAAGCTAGATTGATATACATTACGTTTATTGTCATTTATAGGTTATGTACAGTGCAGAAAATAAAAGTGCTCTCTCCCCGTCGCCTCAAATGTACATATTGCATGACCCTATCAAAGAAAAGAGTATCGAAAGAGGATCTGAGAGGTAAGAGCTGGAGCCGATTCCTCCATCTCAGCGTAAATCATTTACATTTCTGTCTCTGTGTGTGTGTGTGTGTGTGTGTGTGTGTGTGTGTGTGTGTGTGTGTGTGTGTGTGTGTGTGTGGTACTGTACATGTACACACATATGCGCTGATCTCCAGTCAGTGTGAGCTGCCGTGGTAAAGTTTCACGAGCACTGGAGGTTCATATAAACGGGACCTTGTATTATTATTATTATCAATGTGTTTCTGCGGTGTTAAAGGGATCGTTCACACAAAAACGATTATTGACTCGCTGTTTACTGTCCATCAAGTGATTTCAGACCAGCTTTATGAGTTTCTTTATACAAACGGAGACATTTTCAATAGCTTCTGTTTAAAATGTTAACTCCTAGTCAGCGAGTATTTATAAAAACACTGTAAAATATCCAGAAATCTGCATTTTTATGGGTTCTGTGATTGATGATTATGTTTCCTTGTTTATTTCTGCTTCTGAAATGCATTATGAGATCTTGATCTTTCCTCCAGCAGCTGTGAGCCTGTGTAAGTGTGTATAGTGTGTGTTCTGCACATGTGTAATAGTGTGCGGTGCTGTATAGTGTGTGTTGGTGTTGTATATTACGCTACAGTAGGCTTATAATAAACTGCAGCACATTCTCTGTTATTTTGCACACTTATTTCTCTACATTTTATCTCTTATGTTATTTTTAAACCACTAAAATGTCAATAAAAGTCCCTGTTAAACTGTAGAGTTGAATTATCAGCATCACGATAGGGTATATGCTGAGCTAGTGCTGTTCCTATGCTGATACACTTCCGGTGACCTGTTATTGTGAACTTTTTTTCCATTTTATACGGTTCCTTATACAGCATCGATGTTGTAATGTCATTAAAATACATTCAGTTAAATAAACTTAACATTTATTTGGTTGCTCAAGCGTAAAACGAGACAAAAAGCTGTTTACTCGCACGCGCCCGTCAGAATCGGCAGGCTAACGCAGAAGCTCCATTCAATATACTGGGGTAAAATAAATGCTCATATTATAAAGACATGACGGGGGAAATGTAATGTAATGCAGTGCTTCTTGTACAATCTGAGACCCACTTTATATCAGATATCACTCAGCCAGTGGAGATCGCTGATTTTTAAAGAAAACAGACCTTAAACGCACCAGATTTTGCATTGGCATTCAATTCGCCGGAAGCGCTTAACCCAGCTTACTGGCAAATTAAAAGTCCTATTAGCATGCTTCGGCATATACCCCATTTAACAGAGCAGAGATCAACATCCCATAATGCAGTTCACCACAGCTAATAAACAGTAAGGAGTGTTCATCAGCAGATATTGTTTCTACAGTGTCTCCTGTTTTGAACAGAACTCCAACAGTAAAGACGGAGGTTTTGTGTGAATTATCTCTTTACTAATACATGTGTTCTTTTAGTCTTCTTAGAATAGTTTCCTAAATAGATATTTACATCATTTCAGGGCATTAAAGTCATTATGGAGTCGCATCTGTGTGTACGCACCTTGTTAATGCTTTGGAAAGGAAGCATCTGTACATAGACTGCAAAAACACTGCTCTTATTTGAGTTTCTGTCCTGTTTCTGGTCCAAGCATCTAAAAACTCTTAAATCGAGAAGCATTTTCTAGACAAGCACAACAACATTGACTTGCTTTGAGAAATAATGAGTCAAGAGTTTTTATTAAAACAAGCAAAATAATCTGACAATGAGGGAAACAAACTAGATTATTTGACACACACTGTTGTCAGGTTATTCTGCTTGTTTTAAGAAATAACTCTCTTCATTTTGGCATATTATTTTTTTAAAACAAGATTTGTCTAGAAAATGCTTCTTAATTTAAACATTTGCTAAAATTTGGACTAGAAACAAGACAAAAACTCAGAGCAAGAAGTGTGTTTTCTGCAGTGTACACTACCTGACAGACGTCTTGTGGCCTAGTTTTAGGAACACAGATAATAACCGGACTTGTAGTTGCTGATCTGGTGTCAGAAGTGTCTCTATGAAAGGTGAAGGCCTCTAGATTTTGCTGATTTGAGCTCAATAAATCTGATCATGTCTTGATGTTGACTGATTTGATGAGGACAGTGCGGTCTGACTCTGCTCAGACTAAAGTCTCATCACTGAACAGAAATAATGTCCAGTATAGAATATAAAGTCCTGCTGCAGTGGAGACAGAATGAATATTGTGTCTGACTCCATCATGAGCTTGGAGGACTGCATCCATACATCTCTGACATGACTCACATCACTGATTAATAAAGTCATCTGGAATGAAGAAGAAAGCTTCAGCAGGATCCCAGAGTTCATCAAGAGTCTCTGTGTTCATCTTCAACACCTCCTCCTTCATCAGCTCAATAATGTTGATGTCTGGTGACTGGGCTGACCAATCCTGGAGCAGCTTGGCCTTCAGGAGCTTTGATGTGGAGGCTGAAGTATGAGCAGGAGCGCTATCCTGCTGGAGAATTGTCCTCTCCTGTGGTTTGTAATGTAATGGGCAGCACAGATGTCTTGATACCTCAGGCTGTTGATGTTGCAGATCTCTCCATACTGAATGAACCCCAAACCATGACGTCTCCTTCACCAAACTTGACTGATTTCTGTGAGAATCTTGGTCCATGCAGGTTCCAGTAGGTCTTCTGCAGTATTGGTGATGATTGATGCAGATCAGCAGATGATCCAGCAGAGAAATCCACCTCTGACACTTTCACACATCATCAACTAGAAGACCAGATACTATCTGCTGCTCTCACAGCTGATCCACCACAGGACTTCTGTCAGGCAGTGTAGTGGTGAAGTCAGGCCTGATCATGTGTATGTCATGTCTAAACTGCTTCCTGAAGTAGAGTTTTGACAGAGCTACCTGATCCAGGCTGAAGGATGAAGATTCCTGCGTTCAGGAGTTTCATCCACAACTATACATTCCTGGGAAGATTCAGCCTAGACTTGTGCTGCGTCCGAAATCACACTCTTCTTACTGTACAGCATGTGTAAGACAGTATGTGGGCCGAGCCGAATTCATCACAGACGAGGAAAGCCTGACTGCATTAAAGTCCAGTGGAATTAAAATACAATTAAATAGATGTTAGTATCAGAAGTCTTCAGGATATTTCTAATCTAGTGTCTCCAGAACACATGTAGAAGATAATACCCTGATGGAAACATCTACAGTCTGCAGTCTGTCTCCTCAGCCTAAATGGAGCCACGGTTTTATTTGTCGTCTCCTCATACTTCAGACTCTCATCATTTGATTATGACCAATCAAATGCTCTCTAGTGACTAACATGCTCCGCCCTCTTCTTCTCATTGGCTGCTCATCTGATGCGCTCGAGCTCTCCACTCTGACTGGCAGAGCTGTTAGAAAACAACACGCTATTGGCTGGACTTGTAATTGAAAGGTTGCCGGTTCTGTTCTCAGTCCCAGCAGAAATCAATCCGTACTCTCTCCATCTTCCATACCCAGCTGAGGAGACCCAGAGCTCAAAATGTGTCTGTGTGGGTTAAAAGCAGTGGAGAACAGTCATACTTGACCAGGCTCACTTCATACTGGAGTAGTAGAGGATTTCGCACGCAGATTTTGACTTTAAATGCTAGCGCTAACCGCAAGTCTTCCTGGCGTTACCGGAGCTGACGCAGCACCAGGAGGTCCGTCTGCACTACAGCAGCGTAAACCGAACGGAAACATCATTGCTGATTATTGGGAATGCCCTGAAGTGTTTCGTTGCATTGATCTTTTTACATAGTTCCTGCAGTCCTGCCTACTTTATCCGTGGCTACATCCTGGTCACGAGGCAGTGTCTGACCCCGCACGGGTACGACCAGTGTGTTTGTTCTTTAGGTGGCTAGTCATTTTGTGTCTGTCGCGATTCTCGGATGACATGTGCGCACAAGTGTTTCACATAAATGCGTGTCAGTTTCGCTTTGGTGCAACTAAAAGTGAAACTGTGCGCTGTTGTAATGTGTGTGTGTCTGTGTGTGTGCATGATTGCACAGGTTATGTGTGTGTGTGTGTGTGTGCGCCTCAGTTTTGTGGACCCTGGCCCCATCCTCCAGCACTCGGGGGACGGCTCGGCTCTCCGCTGCCAGACTGGTCCAGTTCAGCACTGTCACAGTCCGAGTCCTCACAGAGCGCACGCGTCTGAGAACAGAGCAAACACACCATCAAACTCCTGCACACTTTATACACTGAGCTCCAGTGCTGGACTTGATCACCTGAGACACTCAGACAGAACTTTAACTCTCATGTTGTCCTATAATTCTGCGTACACTATTGCATCCTCTGGGTCTAAAAGACCTGCCTTCAAATGAAAGTAAAATGGTGCCTGAGCCTTTTTTGACGCGTAAGTCAGCAGGAGTGTTGTGCTCCTGGAGGTCCAGGACTCTAACCCCAACCCTAACCTGAACAAGCTGATCGAGCTCTTCAGGATTTAGGCAGGGTTTGGAGCTAGTGGCCCTCCAGGATCAACAGTCCCCACACCTGTACTAGTATTCTGCTCTGTAAGAGAGTGTGCAGGAAGGCAACCTTTGCTTTTTCTCAGTGTACCTCCAGGATGTTTTGTTCCAGGTCAAAGTTGGCCCTTTCCTGTTCGAGGGCAGCGGCCTCTCGTTCAGACAGGGTTGGGTCTGTGATGTCCACAGGGATCTCGGAGCCCTGCGAGATCAGGTCATCGCTGCGGTCGTCCAGCCGCTCGTCAGTGTTGGTGCTGACCACGTCTGGAGTCCCGCTGTGGGAATGGTCGGTGGTGTGGCCCTCCTCGCCTTCTGAAACCGACAGGTTCTCTGAGCTGAACGTGGACACTGATTGGCACTTGGTTATACTGGTTGGCCGTCTGTAAATTGGACATTAGAGAACATGCAAACAATTAAACAGGCAAAAAAATCTGGATTAGGAAGTGAAGAATCATTTACATAAATCATGCAACTATAATGGTTCACACCGAAGATGTTTCTTACCGTCTTCTTGGTAATTCCACCTCACTGTCCACCTCGCCCTCTTCCTCTTCTGAGGAAACACCACGGCGCTGTGAAATTCAACACACCTTTAATTTGCCAATTGAATGAAAAAACCTCAAAAACACACAGGAAGACATTTTAAAGAAAGCTTTAAGACTATGGAACTCTATGTTAACAGGTTTACAACTCTTTTCAGAGTATCGTCTCTTATGTTTGACAATAGAAAGAAACTATCTGAAACTAGTAATGAAGGGGTGACCAACCCTGGAGATCTGTCTTCCTACCCTGATCAAACATACCTGCCTGCAATTATCAAGTGCTGTTCAGCTCCTGATTAACCTATTCGGCTGTGTTTGATCAGTGTTGGAGCTGAATTCTGCAGGAAGGCAGATCTCCTGGAACAGGGTTGAGCACCCCTGAAGTGAAGGGTGAGAAAATGATGACAGAATTTTCATTTGTGGGTGAACTGTCCTCCTGCATACCTGTTTGCGTGTGATAGCAGCGCGGTAGAGTATGGCGGAGGGCGTCAGGTGGCTCCCGCTGGATCCTCTGGGCAGCCGCACAGCCCCGGGGCCCTCCTCCCGCTCCTCCGCCTGTGGTCTGCCCACGGCACCGCTCCGCCCGCAACAGGGGGAGTCCGGGCTGCTGGAGAAGGGCAATGATGCCGCGTCCTCACTGGCCGTGTCACTTCTGGGCGGAGTCTCGTCCAGCCCGGCGCCTGCCTCTGCACCCCCGCGGGGGTCCCGGCCCAGGGTTTCGGGTGTGGCAACCCCGCTGACGCCGTCTTCGACTCGACGGGTGGAGCTCAGCAGGTCCGGGCTGGACGAGGACAGCTTCAGTGGCGGCGGCTCCAGCTGACCCTCCCTCATGGTGGATCCGGAAACGCTCTCGGCGATAGGCGCAGCAGGCGGAGGAGTGTTGGCCACAGGCTCGCGCTCTCGGCTGGCAGGGGCAGAAGGGTGCTTGGGTCCCGACAGATCCCCGCTGCTCCCCCTGCCGCCCCGCCGGTGACGGGTTTTGACCCTGCGTGCCCGACTGGGTGAGGTAGATCCTCGGTTTGAGCATGGCGGGACAGTCACTTGCAGCACTCCGGCATCCATCTTGGGGAGGATGATCTCTGAGCGCAGGAGGTCCGGTCTAAAGATGTTGTTAAAGAGAAAATCATAAGTTACACTTCATCACTTTCCCTGGGATATCATCAGGATCTGGATGCAGGTGCAAGCTGAGCTCCATGCAAGACTTTTAATGTACACACCTAAGTGACGTCACAGGGTGTATATAAATGAGCATGTCCTGCAGGTTTGTGAATGTGATGTAAAGCTGCTCTCACCTCTTGCCGTGAGGCGGCAGTTTCTGCGGGGCGCTTCTCTTCTTGATGAGTTTGTCCACTGTGTTTGAGGTGTGATGCTTGAACAGACCAGGGTACTTCTTATCCAGACACTGTTCCCTCCTGTGTCGGGCATATAGCAAATAACAGATAAACACATCTGCTTTGGCCTATATATAACCACTGAGTGTCACAGAACAGACCCTGAAATCTTCGCCACTTCCAGCACACCGAGACTGCCACACATCCAGCAGGTGTCAGTCTCAATGTGCTGTGAGCGCACCTGAACACACTACTGATCTGCTGACTGTAATCAATCTAATCAATTTAGCAGTCCTAGACAGTTCTCCAGCATGGTACACACTGATTGATATTGTTCCTCTGTATCTTTATCCGTGTAATTGTGGTGTGAACTATGCTGTTTTTTAACACCGTCAACCATTGTTACAACTCGATCTGTATAGTTATCTTTTTAGTTATCCTGCTTGGTGGGAATGACCCAGGATAATGTAAAATCATCAATAACCCAATCCAGAATCTGATCTGGGTTACCTGAGCAGCTCCTTCTCCTTGAGCTCCAGCTGAAGCATTACTGCATTGAGCTCCATGTAGAGGTTATTGGCCCTCTCCAGCTTCCTCTCGTAGTGCTCTCTGATGTCCAGCGCATGCCTGCAAGGAATTTCATCACACTTTTATCAAATAAAATATTTATGACAATTTTACACAAACTTTAAAGCTAGTAAATCTAGAGAATGTGTATGGGGTGTGTCAGTGTTTACAGGTGTTGTTTATCCTCTGGTGTTTGTCTTTTGGTGTTTGTCAGTAGTGGTGCTGACCTGAGTTCTTCTCGGCGCCGGTTGATCAGCTCTTCATCCAGACGGTGCAGACACGTGCCCTCAGATTTAATCTTCTCAAAGTGTTGCTTCACCTCCTCTCGCCACTCCGCCTGCAGAAACACACACATGGACGTTCACATGGGATCCCAAGGCATTCCCAGGCAAGCCTAGACACATTGTCTTTCCAGCACATCCTGGGTCTTTCCCAGGGAATCCTACCGGTCACCTCCCTAGGTAGGCGCCCATGAGGCATTCAAAACAGATGTTCGAGTCCCTCAGCTGCTTCTCTAAATGTGGAGGACCAGCGGCTCTATTCCAAGTTCCTCCTGAGTGACAGAGATCCTCATTTTATCACTGAGGGTGCACCCTTGCCTCCTTGTGTAGGAAACTAAATTCAAGAGCTTGGATCTTGTCTCTCTGGTCATGACCCAAAGCTCATGGGTAAGAGTAGGAATGTAGATTGACCAGTAAAAATCAGGAGCTTTGCTTTTTCAGCTTCTTTACCACAACAGACCGGTACACTGACCGCATAACTGCTGCCGCTGTACTGATCTGCCTGTCAATCT
The DNA here is from genome assembly GCF_052040795.2 of Danio rerio. Lineage (NCBI taxonomy): Eukaryota > Metazoa > Chordata > Actinopteri > Cypriniformes > Danionidae > Danio > Danio rerio. Next base: position 269,148 of record NC_141029.1, on the reverse strand, counting down.
CGTGTTCCATCCTTCCCTCATGCGTGAACAAAACCCTAAGATACATGAACTCCTCCACCTGGGGTAAGGACTTTCCTTCAACCTGGAGATGGCAGGTCTCGTTTTTCTGCTGGAGCATCATGGCCTTGGACTTGGAGGTACTGATTCTCATCACTGCCACATTAAACCATCTCAGCTCATGGTGAAGGTCCATGAAGCCAACAGAACAACATCATCTGAAAATAGCAGAGATAAAATACTATGGTGCCGGAACCAGACCCCCTCCGGTCCTAGGATGTGCCTAGTAATTCTCTCAATAAAAATATTGAACAGAACTGGTGACAGAGGGCAGCCCGGACGGAGTCCAACATGCACTGGGAACAAGTCTGACTTATTGCCGGCAATGCCAAACTCCTGCTCCTGCTTTCCAGGGAGGCTAAGGAGTGTGATCCCCCTATAGTTAATTACACCCTCCAATCCTCTTCTTAAAAATTTTAACCACCACCCCAGATGCCCAGTCTAGAGGTGCCATCAGTCCAGAGGTGCCCGACACCCATGCGATATTGTAGAGGTGTGTCAACAAACAAAAACAACCCCCTCAATATCCAGAGACTTAAAGTACAACCACTGCTTTGCTACTGCAAAGCTTGCAGACTACCTCAGTGACTTCAGCTTGGGTGATTGAGGAATCGATCTCTACATCTGCTCATCAATAGAAGGAGTGTCAATGGGATTTAAGACACTCATCAGCCTTTGAAATCTCAGTTGGTAGAGCAAAGGACTCTTTAGGTTGGTTCAACTCTAGCTCGAAGGACATCTTTTTCTCGCAGACCCACTTTGCTGCTCAAAGAGCACAAAGAGCCTAGGCAGCAAAGCACCAAATCCTAACCACTAGACCACCAGGAAAGGGCTGGCAAAGGCTACCCCTTATGCCTGGCTGTGGGCCTCCACCCACGTGTGCTGCAGCTGCTCTGACTAAAACATTAACACTTGTAACCTCGTCATGGAGATGAGAGAGAGTCCCAGAACCTGGATCAAAGTTCTTCCAGGGAGGGAGTGTTCTGTAAAACCATCCTATTGACACCACCACAAAACAAGCTTCTGTGCACACTGAAGGACATGTAGAATACCAGAAGAGAGCAGTGCTGTTCCAGAAGTTCATGTTTGTTAGTGTTGTGAGTGTGTAACTGTGTGTTGGTGTGGAAGTGTGCTGGTGTTTAGTCTGACCTGAGACTTAAAGTACGTCTCCTGTGGGGTGGACAGCACGTCTGCGGAGGCGATGTCCAGATGAAGCAGAATCTGCCGGAACGATGGCCTGTTCCTGGGCTTACAGTTCCTACACACACACACACACACACACACACACAAACACAGTACATATTAGCATCAACAGAGCTGATACTCAATACAAGTCAGTTGTGTGTGTGTGTCATCTTGTGCTTGTGGTATTATAGAAAGTTTCCACATAATTCCATCTGGTCCTCTATTTCTCTCTCTCTATCTCTCTCTCTCTCTCTCTCTCTCTCTCTCTCTCTCTCTCTCTCTCTCTCTCTCTCTCTTTGTATTTCTGTCTATATCTGTATGTTTCTTTGTCCAGCTGTCTCTCTGTCTTACTGTCTGATTCTGTCATTGAGTGTGTGTGTGTGTGTGTGTGTGTGTGTGTGTGTGTGTGTGTGTTTTACCAGCACTGTCTGAGCAGGATCTTGAACCCATCAGGGCAGCTGTCTGGAAGAGGGAGCTGCAAGCTGTTGTTTCCGACACCCCAAATGATAGCAGACGAGTCCACATCTTTATAGGGGATCTCCCCGGTCAGCATCTCCCACAGCACCACACCGAATGACCTGCAGACACCACAGATCCCATTAATGACCTCTGGATACTCCCAGGATATTACACTGACTGTCGAGATCTGTTTTCATTATCTGATCATGCTAAATATGTGTGTAAATGAGGTCTGAAGCAGATTGACTTTGTCCACTATCTATGGGGCTTCACACCAGACGCAGCTTACACAAATATTCGCTCGTAATTTAACACTTGAACATATTGAATTTACTTCATGCCTTCGTGCATGAAGTTCCCTTCACAATAGATGCAGATTCACGTCATGAGAGGGGATCTGTCTGCCTGGCAACTCCAGTTTCATTGCAAAATGTCTGACATGGATTTTATTGAGAGTAGCTGCGCTTTATGTGCTTTAGCAAGGCTGAAAACGGTGTAGATCTGTTTGGCGCCATGTCTGGGTGAGAAGCTGCTCCTGGATGATGGATGCTTTTAACGGTACTTCCGACTGAGCCGGTCCCAGTGTGATGACCTGTTGTCCCGACAGATTTTCCTGCAGGACAACAACTCCAGGTGCTACGTCATACAAAACACATCATGACCCTACTAGAGCCAGCTCCAGATTGGGTAACAAGACACAAATGTCCACCAAAGTACAGATTGTTCAAATCACTTGTTAATCGCGTCACAATCCCAAAATGCCCAAATCATATCATTCGCACCACCTCAGTTGGGTGAACCGTGCTGCATGATGTCTAATCGGGTCTTTACTTTGAGTTAACATGTAAATCCCATGCGCTTGACGCTTCATCTGTTTCAACCAATCTTTTCCAGAAGTAGTGAAGAAGACCTGAGATCGATGATTTCATAGCAAAAATGTGCATGTGGTATACTTTCAAACTGTTTATGTCAATTGAACCTGTATGATACAGTTGTCAACATCTGAAGTAGATTAAAAGTTCTCTAGACAGGATCCGGTGTTGTTAAATAGTTCTAGGCCAACTTTAATGCCAGGCTTTAATCCACTTCAAATGTTGACAACTGCATTATTTTCACAAGGATACAGGTGTTGCGCAGTGATGTCTGTGAAAAACATTATGTTATAGCTAGTTATTACACGGCTGTCTGGAAAACTTGCTTCTGTTTGGTCAGTCAGTATATTCCAAGGTATGATATTCTGAGCAAGTATTTCTGACTAATAGTTATAGTCTTAGTTTGACTTTTTATTTACTATCATAACCTTGCTATCAACCTCTTAAAACGTCAGATTAAAACCATCATTATGATTACCAGATGTCCACTTTCTCAGACACAGGTTCGTTCCGTATCACCTCCGGTGCCATCCAGGCCACGGTGCCAGCGAACGACATCTTGGTGCTTTTATCCCTGAGCTCTTTAGACGTGCCGAAGTCGGAGATCTTCACCAGGTCATCGTGTGTGATCAGCATACTGACAGGAGAAACACACATCAGCGTTTCAGTGTGCGGTTGCATAGAGCACAAACGTTTTTCCCTTAAGCATGACACTAAAGGGTTAAATTCCCCTTACCTAAGAGAATAATTTAAGGGTGTTGCATATATTCCCTTATACAGTTCTCTTAGTTAAGGAGAACCTTTAAGGTCTTCACAACATCGACAGAGGTTTATTGTTAAAATATTGTTGTTATGGACATGCTACTCCTATTTTAGTCCACTGGCAGTTTTTCAGAAAACCTTTTGGACACTTCGTTATTGATGAGATGCGCTACTCCTGTTTCTACACCCTTATTTAAGGTGGATGGCTCCATCTTGTGACTGAATAATGCACAGGTTAGTGTATACTCCATTCAGCTGTTTTTTTTCTATCAGCTCGGTATTTAATTGATTTAATTAATAAACTATTACAGCTCAGAGTAATGGTTATGTTTAGTTTATGTTTTGTGGCAAGTAGGCGTGTAAAAAGCAGGATAAAGTACATCCAGCCGGTTGTTATCTCTGAATAACCCTAACCCCAACCGTAACCCTTATACAAATGGGTTAAACCTGTGGTGTTTATTCTGTCAGAACAACCAACCAGATGTGCTTTATCCCTTACACAAAGACCATTTCGATTATAATGTGAGTTTATGAAATGTTGTGTCTAAATTGCAAAGCAGTGAATTACAGGTCAGATGAAATATCCCCAACTGTTGGAGACTAAATGTGCCACCCCTCATAATACATCCTTATTTGAGTTGGTAGTTCACTCTGATGAATTGTGCTACCCCTGATGTTTTAGGTAAAACATGACAGACTGAGCTACCGGTAGCACACTCTGAGGAGTTAGCACAGATCGGTGATGTACAGAAATAAGGCTGTAGTGCAGGTAAAGTGCTGTACTTTGGAGACTTGAGGTCTCTGTGGATGATCTTGTGCAGGTGCAGGTAGTTCATGCCGCCGGCGATGCCCATGGCCCAGTCCACCAGCAGGCACGGCGTGATCTTCCGGCCCGCACGCAGCACCTCATACAGCTGACCCTGCGCACAGTACTCCATGAGGATGCAGTAACACGGAGCCTGTGTACACACACCCCTGAAACACACACACACACACACACAGTCAGAACCTGAGCATGTTTGTTGAGTTGGCCAATTAATCAAAGGCAATTTTCTAAATAACTTGGACTCGCCAAAGCATTTATATACTGCTGCTCTAGTGATTTGATCGGCACACTGTCTTTTATCCTCACTTGTAAGTCGCTTTGGATAAAAGCGTCTCTTAAATGAGTAGATGTAAATGTTATTTGTTATTTCGGTTTGCCAATCTGGAATCCAGTAGATCTCCAGGTCTTGTAGGAGCACTTTTAGCTTAGCTAATCAAATTTGACCATTAGGATCTTGTTCAAACATGACCAAAGATTTTTGATGATTTTCCTGTTTAAGGCTTGACTCTTCTGTAGTTGTACTAAGACTGACTGAAAAAGAAAAGTTGTTCTAGGCTGATATGGTAAGCAACTATACTCTCATTTTGGCGTCATAATTAAGGAACATTGCTGCTGTAATGATATTTGTCTGATCAGCCTGAAAATAATCCCAGGATAGGGAACTTTCAACATGACCAGCACCTTCTTATATTGATGGAAGTTAGCCGATTTTCAGGCACATTAAGCAACATTTTATTTCCCGCTGATCTAGGTACAGTTGGATGATTGGTCTTGACTCACTTGAAGGTGATGATGTTGGGATGTTTGAGTTTGCGCAGGTGTTTGATCTCCGTCTCCTTGATGTCTCTGACTTTCTTCACTGCCACTTCCTCTCCATGAAACTTGCCCAGGAAGACTGCGCCCTGAGCGCCGCTGCCCACCCACTGCAGCTCCGAGATCTCCTCGAACGGCACCTCCCAGCACTCTGCAGGACAAGAGTCATTACACTCCAAAACACCTCACAACAATAGTGGGTTTAGTCTCCACAGGGTTGGCTCAATTAAAGCAAAACCTCTAGTGTGATTGCTCTGTTAAGGTGCGATACACTGGGCACTTTTTGCTGTTGCATGAGCAATGAAATCAATGTTTTCCCTTTGTTCATGTTTTTGGTATGAAACTTCATGCTGATATGCTGTTGACCATAAAGAGCATCATACCAGTCCTATGAAAAGGCTCCAAAACCTTCAATAGACCAGAACTATAAAAGAATGAATCGATCTTTTTAATCGGAACTGTCCAAAAGATCGCAAAAAAGATCTGAACTTCCCATCACTAAATCACACCCAGCCAAATTCTTGTGTGCGTGTGTGTGTGTGTGTGTGCGGTACTCACCCTCCTGGCTTTGCTTGTGTTCAGTAGAGTAGGCTTTTCCGATCATGGTCCACACGGGCTTCAGGCAGCCGAACAGGCCTTCCAGGAAGCCTCCTCCGCCGGGCTGCAGTCTGAAGCTGTCGGCCTGGCTGCGCACCGCTCCGCCCTCCGCTCCACCCTCCTGCAGCTTCAGCACGCTGTTGGAGAAGTTGGTGGGCTCATCACTCAGGGTGGGGCTGTTGCTGTGGGTGCCACTGCCGCCGCCCACGGGGTCGATGGACAGCACGTTACGCAGCACGCACTGGGTCGGGGTAAGCTCAGTGTCCGGGGTGCTGGCCGGAACCTCAGGGTCAGGACGGCAGAAGGGCGGGTCGGAGAGCGGCGTGGTGAAGCCGGAGAGGGACGGGGATGGGGCATGCTGCTCATGGACACAAGCCATGGGGGCAGAAGGGGTCGGGTGGAGCTCTGAGTTACCCACCCTTCAGAACGGGCACCGCAGCAGGTCAACACACCTAAGGAGAAGAAACATGGGCACATTACTGATGGGGACGATCTTTAACTTCTTAAGAGGCTGCTATTTTGCAATGTGTCATTCTTGAGGTGCAGCTGATCACAGAGAGTTGATCAGATCTTTTAATCTCAGTTTGGAGCACTGAGTTACTCACCCTTCAGCATGATATTACTGATGGGTCATTCTTGAACTGTCGATAATCCTTCTAAACTACTTTAATGTGACTCGGGACATACAGGGACGAGACAGCCCTTAACAAAGCACTACTGACCACATACTCCCACAGCACCCTCCACAGAATACCATGAGGGACTCGGGCAATGCATTCTCCAAGCTCACAAACCACATGTGTACTGGTTGGGCATACTCCCATGAGCCCTCGAGCACCCTGGTGAGGGTATAGAGCTGGTCCAGTGTACCATGGCCTGGACGAAAACCACATTGTTCTTCCTGGATTCTAGGTTCAACCATCGGACGGATCCTCCTCTCTACTACCCTGACATAGACTTTCCCGGGGAGACTGAGGAGTGTGATCCCCCTATAGTTGGAGCACACTCTTCGGTCCCCTTCTTAAAAATGGGAACCATCACCCCAGTTGCACAGTCCAGAGGTACTGTTACTGAGCACCATGCAATATTTCAGAGTTAGTCAGCCAAGACAGCCCCACAATATCCAGAGACCTAAGGTACACAGGGTGAGTCTCATCCACCTCCGCTGCTTTGCCTCTGCGGAGCTTGCAAACTACCTCAGTGACCTCAGCTTGGGTGATGGGTGAGTTCACCCCTGTATCCCCAGTCTGTGCTTTCTCAATGCAAGACATGTCAGTTAAAGAGATCCTGAAAGTACTCCTTCCACCATCCGACCACATCCCCAGTCGAGGTCAACAGCTCCCCACCTTCGCTGTAAACAGTGTCATTGTGGAGCTGCTTTCCCCTCCTGAGGCGCCGGACCCTAACCGATAGTTTTCCTCCATGGTCTCCCTGAACTCCTCCCAGGCCGGAGTTTTTGCCTCAGCAACCGTTCCGGCTGAAGCATGCTTGGCCTGCCGATACCCATCAGCTGCCTAGGGAGTACTGCAAGCCAGTATTGAAAATTCCTCTGACTTGAATTTTAGCCAGATGTTCCCAGAGGACTCTCAACATCCATTTGGGCCTGCCAGGGCTGTCCAGCTTTCTCCCCAGCCAGCAGATCCAACTCACCACCAGGTGGTGATCAGTTGACAGCTCTGCCCCTCTCTTTACCCGACTCCAAGACATACAGTCGGAGATCAGATGATACAAACACAAAGCTGATCATTGATTTCCGCCCAAGGGATGCTTATGCTCAAAATTGGTGTTTGTTATGGACAAGCTGTGATTAGCACAGAAGTCTAATAACAGAATTCAGGTCAGGAAGGCTGTTTCTCCCAATCACGTCTCTCCAGGTCTCACTCACCATGTGTGCATTGAAGTCCCCCAGTAGAACAACAGAGTCCCCAGTCTGAGTGACTTCCAGCACCCCGCCCAAGGACTCCAAGAAGGCAGCGTATACCAGTAGAACATAGTCAATTTGTTGTGAAAGGTTTTCAGTGATATTGTCATTACTCTGTCAATGCCTCTGTCATTACTCTGTTAATGACAAACTCAATTGTTCCACTGTAGTTGAGGCAAAGAAAAATATTAATGATGCTGTTATAAAATTAATGACAAAGACAACCCTTCAACTAAAGTGTTGCAGATATATTCGGAAGTCCTTTTTCATTAGGACAGGGCAGCAAGCAAATTTGGAAAGGGGGATTTTTGGGATCAGGAACGATTCACGAGTCGGGACTCGAGCTCAGGACGCCCGCAGTGCACTAGTGTTTGTCCATCAGCACCGACATCAGTCTGAAGGTTTCTAGCATTCTAGAAAGAGCTTGATTGGAGCTAAAGCATGCAGTACACTGGCTCTCCAGGGGTAAAGAATGACTATATATGGCCTGCAGTCCTCAGGGAAGGCGTTGAGATCTAGATCTGGCCTGAAGCCTAAGTTTTCCCTCCATATTTCCCTGGCAGAGAGTGAGGAGATGGAGAACTGGAGACAGACAGATATCTACAGCATGGAAAATAAGTTTTGAACACGTCAACATTTTTCGCAGAAATAATTCTAAAGGTGCTGTCGAATGTTCCCCGGATGTTGATAGCAACCAAAGAATCTATATATGCAAACAAAACAAATCTAATTAGTTTAAATATCAAGTTATGCATAATTAAATGAAATAACGCAAGGAAAAGTATTGAACACATGAAGACATGTAGAAGAGAGATGTTGAAAGCCCAGACAGCAGCTGAAATCTCTCAGTAGTTCTTCAGTAGTTCCTCCCTCAGTGTAAATGAAGATCAGCTGCTTCAGTCCAACATCTACATCAGCAGGAGGATGAGGATCAAACCAGGGTGGACATTTGAGCAAAACAATGATCCAAAACACAGCCAAGGAGACTCTCAGGTGCTTTCAGAGAAAGAAAATCAAGCTGTAGAATGACCCAGCCAATCACCTGACTCCAATCCAATAGAGAATACAGCTTTCTCCTTAGTGTTTCTGTCTTCATACCCATAATGGGAGTGTAATAATGCGCTCATATAAATGATGAAAAATATTACCATAAACAATGTTTATATGCATAATGTAAAACTAAACTTTTTATTTTGTACATTTGATATACACTCACTTTGATATACGGCCACTTTATTAGGTACACCTCACTAGTATCGGGCCGGACCCTTTTGCCTTCAGAACTGCCATAATCCTTCACAGATTCAACAAGCTACTGGAAATATTCCTCAGAGATTTTGCTCCATGATAGCATCACGCAGTTGCTGCAGATTTGTCGGCTGCACATCCATGATGCCAATCTCCCGTTCCACCACATCCCAAAGCTGCTCTATTGGATTGAGCTCTGGTGACTGTGGAGGCCATTTGAGTACAGTGAACTCATCGTCATGTTCAAGACACCAGTCTGAGATGATTGAGCTTTATGACATGCTGCGTTATCCTGCTGGAAGTAGCCATCAGAAGATGGAGACACTGTGCTCATAAAGGGATGGACATGGTCAGCAGCAATACTCAGGTAGGCTGTGGCGTTGATGCTCAATTGGTACTAATGGACCCAAAGAAAATCTCCCCCACACCATTACACCACCAGCACCAGCCTGAACCGCTGATACAAGGCAGGATGATCCATGCTTTCATGTTGTCAGAGCCGAGCATCTGAATGTGTCAACAGAAATGGAGACTCATCAGAGCAGCAACGTTTCTCCAATCTTCTATTGTCCAGTTTTGGTGAGTCTGTGTGAATTGTAGCCTCAGTTTCCTGTTCTTAGCTGACAGGAGCGGCACCCGGTGTGCTCTTCTGCTGCTGTAGCCCATCCGCTTCAAGGTTGGACGTGTTGTGTGTTCAGAGATGCTCTTCTGCAGAGCTCGGTTGTAACGAGTGCTTATTTGAGTTACTGTTGCCTTTCTATCAGCTGGAACCAGTCTGGCCATTCTCCTCTGACCTCTGGCCTCATCAACAAGGCATTTGCGCACACAGAACTGCGGCTCACTGGATATTTCCTCTATGTCGGAGCATTCTCTGTAAACCCTAGAGATGGTTGTGCGTGAAAATCTCAGTAGATCAGCAGTTTCTGAAATACTCAGAGCAGCCCGTCTGGCAGCAACAACCATGCCACGTTCAAAGTCTCTTAAATCCCCTTTCTTCCCCATTCTGATGCTCGCTTTGAACTGCAGCAGATCCTCTTGACCATGTCTACATGCCTAAATGCAGTGAGCTGCTGCCATGTGATTGGCTGATTACAAATTAAAATTAAATTAGCAGTTGGACAGGTGTACCTAATAGTGGCTGGTGAGTGTACATCGTCATATTGCACATTAGCTCTAGTATGAACTAGACATAAGTAAATAGAACGTACATACAATGGTAAATTTACTGGAGTAATTGAACTTTATTCAGGTGAAGCTTTGTCGTGCTGATGTGCATGAGAGCCAGCCATGTATTGGGCATGTCTTATGCATAACTTTAGCTTAAGTTCAGCCATTTTGTCAGCTTTATATAGACTCGTCTTGGTTGTTAATCCACATCAGATGATGATTGGCTTGTTGTTTATATTGGCTTCAGTGTTCAGGACTGCACATTTAGAGGTGTAGTTCAGCACTCTGGACAGCGATCCTCACTAGCATGCAGAGAACATTCTCATATCATGTGCAGTTTTGGGAAACACATGAGGAATTGTTCTGATTGTTTGTCTCCCTGCATGCTTCAGATTAGTGCAGTTAAATCCTGATCTAATCATGACAAACTATTAATCCTTAAAAAGGTCTGAGATTTCTGACATTTCACCACAGTTTTATAAAAGGTAAGATATTAAACCACATTTACTCTCATCCTACAGCCGGTGGGAGAACTGACTGTAATATTTAAAAATAATAGCGTAGTCCAAACACTGAGCAATCATCACTAACTATACATCACCTGAAATCTTAAAATGTCTAGTTTCCATATAAAGTGATTAAAGGTGTAACGGTTCACAAAAATCCCGTTTCGGTTCGATACAGCACAAGTGGCGTCACGGTTCGGTATGCTTTCGATACAGCAAAAAAAGAAAAAAGCCTGAGGAGTTCTCTGATTTAAATAAAGCAAATTACACCTAAGAGTGATGACCTTAATGATTTATTATTTAATAATTCCAGGTTTAGATGTTACAATGTTGTAAATGAATAGGGCATAGGGGGGATAAGTGGGAATAGAACACAGCCAGCAAGTCTGTTTCTAACTACAGCTCCAGTGGTGTAGTTGTAAGTGCACAAGTTTGCGACGCAGTTTGTGAATGTTCATTGGAATGACGGATTTGGGAAACGCCAGATGAACTATGTTTGTAACGAAGGAACTTGCGACCTTAGTTGGCTAATGATGGTTTCCTGGACAGTTGTTTTCCCAGAATAAACCCTCCAGTCTTACACAAAAACATTGATATGATGTGAACAACAGCTGCAGATAATTAAATAATCAATGGAGGTTTTAATAATATGAATATATCAATAACATATCATGTTAGTTGCATCGTGTGCACTCGAATAATATTCTGCTTATAGGGCTCCTGAAGGTTTGAGCTGGCCCTGTGTGTATACTGATTATTACTCTAATTTGAGCTGTTTTTACTGTTGTTTTTGACTATTAGAGTTTGACTATCGTTATTGAAGCCACTGCTATACTGAACAGCATTTTAGGAGGCTGTTTTATACTGCAAATGAAGATATTCTGCTGCCCCAATAGTCAGATCACACATATAAACACATTATAATGAGCACAACACAGCGATTGGACCCCTCGTATCCTCTGTAAATCACACACAGAGCGGCCAGATCTGATTTTGATCCACAGCTGAAGCACTCTGAACACATTTGCGCTGCGGTTTAGCTGATGTGTGACCTGCTCTGCTCATCTCCGTGAACGGCCATCATCTGTGATCATCTTCTGAGGTGAATGGTGGCCAATGAAAGCACATAAGCGTGTTATTACTCCTCCGTATTCATACAGCTCTCCAGACGCGCTGTTACACTCAGATTGACGTCTTCGCGTCGTTATAGTTACATTATGGGATGTGTGGAGCGCTAATCAGCGGATAATAATAAAATAATCCCAGTAACGCGTCGTGTGGAGAGCCGCGCGCGCGCTTCAGCAGCGCGAGCACAATATGACAAAATTGCATAACGCGTCGCGTCGCGTTATTACGCTATTGTGCGCGCTGAAAAACACCGCGCTGTGAAGAACGCGCAGCGATGGACGCGTCGGTTCAGATGTGATGTCATTGTGAAAGAGTGAAGTACCGCAATGAGCTTCACCATCACACACACACGCACACACACACTGGTGTTTGGGATGCGGGGATGGTACCTCTGCTCTCCGGATGGTGATGACGGTCGTCAAATGTCCCGCGGATCTGCTGCCGTATTTCTGCCGCTTCTCCTCCGGTTTTCTCCTCCTGTTCGTCGTGTTTTCGGTCGGTCACGGATTCGGGTCCATTAGTCGAGCGGAAGGAGCTGTTTCTCCTCTACGGTGCTGAAGTGACGTCACGCAGTATGACGCCGCAAGGGGGCGCTGTGCGTAACCGCGAGCACGAGCATGACGTCAAAGCCCCACGCGGCGGTCTGCTGGGTTTGACCTTCCGAGAAATTGTTTATTAACAAACAAATGAAGTGTGTGATTTGATATGATATATGATATGATTTGATGTATTGTTTTATTCTGATAATGAGGACTGGATTTGTAAAGCACAACATGTTTTTAATTTGTTCATGGAAATGGCACATGCATGAGGGAAAGGGGGCTTGATGTAGACCAAACTTTATAAACGACTTCAAATTATAACTCAGTATTAGGAACAATCACAAAATTCAATGTAATGTAATGCTCTTTAAACATTTAAATTCATGCACATATCTATTTATAATCTTTTTCTCTGTCTTAGAACTGTTTGAATATGTTATTCACACTGTTCTTTAATAATTAATAAAGCGGAAAAGAAGGAGATTCGACCTTTAGAGAAACATTTCTTTACTTTAGTGAGAGAAGAACTATTAATTTGATGGAAAAAGCTGTGGTCTTTGCCATATAATATAATTAATGAAGCACTAGACTTTTCTTTTTTTGATAAGAAACCATTATAGACTGTTCTTATATATATGTTTACAAACAAATGGGCTTTTGATACAGGTTGTTCAGGTTATAAACTGTAGTCTAGAGTATTTTTACTTCACTGTACTCAGATTTTGAAAGGATTATATGTTATAGGTAGGCTCACACGGCGTGTGCAGATCTGCCGATTTTTAGCTCATCGATTCTGTTTACTTACTTGTGTAAATGTGTGTAAATTTGTTTTAGGTTATAGCTAGGGCCAGACGGAATCTGCAGAGGTTTTTTTTGCTATTTCTGCACAGAATTTTGTTAAAAATCTGCAGATTTATTCTGAATTATTTTGGGAGTATAATAACTAAAGCCTTAATATATGAAATAAAAAGTACTACATTTTTAACTTGTATTTAATGTTTACAATGCAAATCCAGTTAGATCCACTTATTTGGTAAACAAAGCAAGTCTCTCATATAATATCTCTACTAAAAGACAGAAGATATTACTGTACACACTATATTGTAAATAAACCATATGGATATTCTCATATTAGTCAGTAATATAACTGACATTAATTTAAAAACTGAATAAATATAAATTTACACACATTTACTCAAGTAAACAAACAGAATTAATGATGGGCTAAACATCAGTGGAATTCTGTGCATGCAGAACCTGTGTGGGCCTAATTATAGGTTATAATATATATATATGTAGCGTTCAGCATGAATGAGCCCACCCGGGAATAGAAAGATAATGTTTAAATTCATTCATTTTCTATCAGCTTAGTCCCTTTATTTATCAGGGGTCACCACAGTGGAATGAACCACCAGCTATTCCAGCATATGTTTTACACAGTGGATGCCCTTCCAGTAGCCAGTACTGGGAAACACCGATTCACACTCATTCACTCATACACTGCGGCCAGTTTAGTTCACCAGTTCCCCTATAGCGCATGTGTTTGGACTGTGGGAGAAACCGGAGCACCCAGAGGAAACCCACGCCAACACGGGGAGAACATGCAAACTCCACACAGAAACACCACCTGACCCAGCCGAGACTCAAACCAGAGACCTTCTTACTGTGAGGTGACGGTGCTGACCAATGAGCCACCATGCTCAAATTTAAACAGATTATACTTTTCACAAAACATAACAAACTACAATATAAAAATATCACAAACTGCAAAGTTCCAACTAAATTTCAGAACTTTTATATTTCTGTTTAATTTTATTATTTAATTGATAAACTTCAGTAATGTAAAATGTGCAAAAAATGAAATGTCAATGCTGAATCATTATTATGTAATAGGTTATCAGCAGCAGGTAGAAATCAGCAAAATAATATGTAGGCTACTCACATGAAAATGTCGATTATTGCATTAATAATTGTCTTTCACGCTTTAACAAAGCTAATGAAAGCAACAACAAACATGGTTTTATAAGAATACATTCCTGATATAAAGTCCTAAACATTAGAATAACTTCAAACTAATATTTCTTACTTATTAATTGTGTTTTATTAGCATCTACCCCTAAACCCAACCCTCACACTATTGTAAAAATATGATTTACTGTGTCACAAACATGATTAACGTATCCGCAGCTATATCCCTTCTAGACCTCCTCTACTAACTTGACCTAATGTTTGTGACACATATGCTATCCTATATCTATCAGGCAGTGTAGATCACAGATTCATAAAGAAATCAGACATTAAACGTGTCAACTTTATGTTGGAAAAACAGTTCACAGGAAGTGCTGAGGCTGGCTGAAATTAAAAGTTTTTGTGCATATACCCCATAAACTGTATCCCAGTTGTATTCCCTCTAACAATAACCACAGCCAAGAAACTTATTATAGTAATAATAACAAAAGAAATATAGTAATAAATAATTGTAACACCGTGGTTAAAACAAAACAGCCTGGTGAGAGTTGGAGGACTTTTATTATGAACACGCGTTTGTGTTTTCCTGAGGGGGTTTGTCTCATTAGGGCTTCCGTCAGTCTGAAGGCGCGAGTTCTGCTGGAGCCTCAGCGCTGTTCAACTGGTGAGTTTCAGAAAACTACACTATTATTAAACACACAACACATTCATAATGTCTGCGCGTTCTCAGTGTGTGTGTTTCTGGAGTGTTTATTCGTAAACTGTAGCAGTGTTGTCCTCACTTATAGCCTGAATCATCACAGCAGCAGCAGCAGTTTCTGCTCCTCACCAGTCCACGAGCGCGTACACCTGACCCGGCCTTTACTCTGATTAATTAAGATCTGTCACTGTGAACATGATTAAAGTTGTGCCAGATAATATTAATAACCCGATGGAGAAACGATCTGTGCAGGTTCCTTAGTTATATAATGTGTGTTCTGTCTGTATGTCTGTGTGTGTGTGTGTGTGTGTGTGTGTGTGTGTGTGTGTGTGTGTGTGTGTGTGTGTGTGTTGTGTTTTATGTATGATGTGTAATTGTGTATGTCTGCGTACGTGTTTTCCGTGTACTTTATATATGTTATGTATATAGTGTATGTGTCTGTGTTGTTTATGATGTGTGTGCATGTGTATATATATGACGTATGTGTGTGTATATTGTTTATGTTGTGAGTGTATTGTTTATAATGCCTATTGTGTGTGTTGTTTATGTTGTGTGCATATGTGTGTAATGTATTTATATTGTGTATATGTATATTCATATGTGTGAGTTTTGTTTATGATCTGTGTGTATCTGCATATGTATATATGATGAGTGTGTAGGTATATTGTTTGTTTGCTTGTGTGTTGTTTATGTTGGTGTGTGTGTGTGTGTGTACGTGTTTTTGTGAAATATCAGGACACATCTGTATAATGACATGAGTATGACACAGGTATTACAGAAAGAGGTGAAATATGAGCACATTGGTGACGTCCTCATTTCTCAAAATGCTTCTAAATTCCACAGGATGAGTTTAATCAGAGAGTAAAGCTGCACACAGTCTCCTGTGATGGTTGGGTTTAGGGGTGGGGTGAGGGCAATACAATATACGGTTTGGATTGTATAAAATGAATGGAAACCTATGTAATGTCCCCACTTTTCACAAAAACAAACGTGTGTGTGTGTGTGTGTTTGCAGGTGTATGATGTGTTCTCTGGCTGTGTTTCCTCCTCCGCTGGCTGCGGGACACACACACACACTGATGGAGCAGCACAACGAGCTGCAGGCGTCTGACCCTCAGGTGACCTCTCTGACCTTTGAGAAAAACACTCACGACCTTCACCAGCGGTCATTTAACGTTTGCAGAGCGTTTCTCCAGTAACCTCCACACCTTTAGATCCTAAACCGCGAGGGCAGTGCAATATACGGTCTGAACAGTGTAAAATGAATGGAAACCTATATCATGTACCCACTTTTCACAAAAACAAACGTGTGTGTTTGTGTGCGTGCGTGCATGCGTGTGTGTGCAGGTCGATCTGCCCAGTCCTCAGTTCACCAGAGACACACTGAAGGGTCACAGTCGAGCCGAGAGCAGCAGTAAATCAGCATTCCTGGACCAGAGAGACACACTGTGGAGGAGAAGCGCTGGAGCCTGGTCTGTACACACACACACACACTCACACACACACACATTCTCACACACAGATATATAAAAAAAAAACACATGCTCTTGCAAATACACACACATAATTACACAAACACTACAATACACATACTTGCATACACACACACACACACACACACACACACAGAGAGCTCAGTGTTGATTGATCAGTTTCTGCTGTTAGTTGATGATGATGATTGTGTGTGTGTGTGTGTGTGTGTGTGTGTGTCTCTCTCAGGCGTGATGCTGGTCTGTACGGCCTTCTGGACCAGATCACCAACAGTGCAGATGAAGGTGTGTGTGTGTGTGTGTGAGAGTGAAGGATGATGTATAGATTCTCTTTGTGTATGTTAATCTGTGTGTTTCTCTCTCTTTCTGTGTGTGTGTGTGCGTGCATGCGTGCGTGCGTGCGTGCGTGCGTGTGTGTGTGTGTTAGTGCCCAGGTGTGTGTCGGTGGGCTCCTCCTGTCTGCTGGCTCTGCTGAGATGGTCTTCCTCCTTCCATGGCTCTCTGTTTCCTCATCTGACAGTGAGTCACGTCAGCATGTCAGTCCTCTCCTGTCCTGCTGTAGATGCAGATATTCACCATTTCTCTGCATTCTGAACGTGTCCCGCCTGAAATGATCCAGACCTCTGACAAATGCAGAATTGAGCTTACTTTATTCAGACAGCAGGGTGGTTTTTGACCCAGGCCTCTGCCAGAAGATGATTAGATGATGTAGAAGAGGCATCGCTGTGGACAAATGTCAGAGATCTAGATGTAAGGCTGCTTTTACACCTAGACATTTGTTCAGATCAGGCTGTGTTTCCCCCGTTAGCGGGCTTCATTTGCTGTATGTGAATCCAGCAATCGTGCTCTTATCCGCGCCAAATCCATCGGTCAGAGATCGCCCGAATGAGGTGGCCTCGGTGATTGAAATGAACTTCTGAAAGCAATACAATCCAAAGAACTAACAAGTTATGTAATGGTGCGCTATATGACAGTGGCTATATGACAGTGGCTATATGACAGTGGCTATATGACAGTGGCTATATGACGGTGGCTATATGACGGTGGCTATATGACGGTGGCTATATGACAGTGGCTATATGACAGTGGCTATATGACAGTGGCTATATGACAGTGGCTATATGACAGTGGCTATATGACGGTGGCTATATGACGGTGGCTATATGACAGTGGCTATATGACGGTGGCTATGGTTATGTACTGCTTATGTAATGCGTCCGGCTACATGAAGAGAGAGTGTAGAGTAGGGTGGGGTGTCATTCCTGCTGGTAAGAGTGTGTTTCATGTTGAATTTGAGAAAGTTGTAAAAGTGTAAGCGTGCAGTCTAACTGAGCTATTACAATTATATATAACATTGCTAATGTTTTGGTTAACTCTACTTCTGATCAGCTCCTATAGCCTAGTAGTGAAGTGTGCTGATATATAGCATTGTGCTGCTCACCGTGACCTGAGTTCAGTTCCCAGCTCCAGATCCTTCTTTCCTCCCTCTCTCTGCTCCCCATGTATTCCTGTCTCATCTCTACTGTCCTGTGTAATAAACGTGAAAAAACCCTGAAATGTATTAAATAAACGCAGCGTCTGATGTAGAATCTATATATATTTTATTGACAGCTGAAATGAGGCTGTGTATGAGAAAGTCTCACCTCTGTTTATTTGATGATGATGATGTCTGTGGGTGTCAACATTAAAGGTGCAGTAGGTGATCTGCCTATATATATATCTATATATTTATATATTAGGGCTGCATGATATTAGTAAAATATTGTGATATTTTTTGTATTTATATACTCAGATGTGATCATATTTCTCTCTGTATTCAGACCTTCAGGGCAAACGTTTGATTAAAAATGTTGAAATATAAGATAATTATGAATGAAATATGGAACTACTGATTACAGGCCCAACATAAATACTAAAATACTGCTAAATAAAAGGCAGAAGGTAAATGTTGCACTTTCAAGATTGCAGCTTTCTTATGATGTTTGTTTCTGTTTCTGTTTGCATCCCCATAATAGAGTTTCATATTAATTATTAACATGTATTTCTGTAAACTGTGCGTTGAGACACCATGATATAAAGGATAGACTTTTTATTTGTCCATATGATGCATGTTAAATCTGCGTGTGTGTGTGCGCGTGCGTACGTGCGTGCGTGTGTGTGTGTGTTTCAGCTCAGCAGTGATGAGATGGTGGCCGAGTTCTCCCAGATGTTGGACTGGTAGGTCATTTCCGCCGCTCTGATCTTCATCCTCCACACTCCACTCTTTACTCTCTTTATCATGTCACTGTCTGTTAGATGATTTGAGCTTGTTTTGGAGGAGATTATTAAAACTATTACGATCAGTAATGTGCTGAAGAGACTTTATTTCTGTTGGACAGCACTCTGGACATGTTTTGAAGAGAATTAAATGTCAGAAGAGAGTGAAGAGTTCTGTCTTCAGCTGTGTGTCTGCCTGCTCTCATTGATGTTCCAGTCCAGGATCAGACCTTTGAGAGAGGTGTGTGTGTGTGGTGTGTGGTGTGTGGTGTGTGTGTGTGTGTGTGTGTGTGTGTGTGTGTGTGTGTCCTCAGGTCAGACAGTGCTGTGCGGAGCTTCTCTTGGCATCCTCACACGGATAAGTTTGCTGTAGCGCTGCTGGACGACTCCATCAAGATCTACAAACCGCACAGGTCTGACATGAAGCGTTTACACCACATCCACAGCTCCATCATCAAATCAGCAGCGCTCACACACACATAAGCATCTCCTCAGCATTTACACACACACACACACCAGTGCTCCGAGACCTATACGAGCTCCTTTCCTCTGTTGAACACTAAAGAAGATTTACTGATGAACAGACTATGTATGTGTGTGTGTGTGTGTGTGTGTGTGTCATATCAGGACACAAATCTGTATAGTGACATGGGTATGACACAGGTATTACAAAAAGGAGGGGAAATATGAGCACATTGGTGACGTCCTCATTTCTCAAAATGCTTCTAAATCCCACAGGATGAGTTTAATCAGAGAGTGACGCTGTACAGTCTCCTGTGATGGTTGGGTTTAGGGGTGGGGTGAGGGCAATACAATATACAGTTTGGATAGTATAAAATGAATGGAAACCTATGTAATGTCCCCACTTTTCACAAAAACAAACGTGTGTGTGTGTCTCCCAGCATTCTTCAGAGTATCTTCATTTGTGTTCAGCAGAAGAGAGACCCTCACACCGGCCTGTAGGATGAGAAGTCGAGCACAGTAAAATAACTGAGCTCATTGAGCAGATCTACTACAGCCGTGCTTTATCTGGAAATAACAGCACACCTTACAGTGCTCATCAGCCAATCAGAGTCAAGCATTTAGGCATTAAGTGTGTGTTTGTGTCTCTGTCTGTGTGCACGTGTATGTGTGTGTCCTGTTTGTGTGTGAATGTCTCTCTCTCTCTCTGTGTGTGTGTGTGTGTGTGTGTGTGTGTGTGTGTGTGTGTGTGTGTGTGTGTGTGTGTGTGTGTGTGTGTGTGTGTGTGTGTGTGTGTGTGTGTGTCGTGCAGCTCGACGGCCCCCACACTGAAGCACCGCTGTCAGAGGAGTGTGTGTGCGCTACAGTGGAAGCCTCTGTGCGGATCGGCTCTGGCTGTGGCCTGTCAGTCCTGCCTGCTCATCTGGCATGTGGACCCTGCGTCTCTGTCCACCAGGTACACACACACACAGAAATACTAATATACAGGTTCACACACATTCATACAATGTCCCCATAACTCACAAAAACAATTCTGTGTGTGTTTGTCAGGCCGTCGTCAGGCTGTGCGCAGGTCTTGTCTCACCCCGGTCACTCTCCCATCACCTCCATCGCCTGGTCACCCACCGGCTCCCTGCTGGTGTCTGCGTCTCCTGTCGACACGGCCATGATGGTGAGTGTGTGTGTGTGTGTGTTCTTAGGAAAGAAACCCAAAAAGTGGTACAGTATGGTACGATTGACCTTTTGGTACCTTTTAACAGACATAAGAGTGCTGACCCGCTCAGTGGAAACAGGCCATATGTTTTATTTAATAGTTTCTTCATTTATTTAATGTCGTTTGTTTGTTTATGCACTTGCAAAAGTGAGTATCATTTTAATAAGAGATGCTGATCTGGTTTCTGTTTGCGTATTGTGCCCGCTTGTGCCCTCTTGTGGTAAACTAGTATAGTAAACAGTACAGCACTGCTCCCTGTAACAGCACTGCCTTTACAGTCTGAATATGACGTGAATTTTGCTTCTATTTAGGAAAGAAGTTTGAATCTTTGATGTGTTTTCAGCCGTATGGACAGGCCGAGTGTAAATGCTGTGTTTGTTGTGACTGAATGTTGTGTGTTTGGGCAGGTGTGGGACGTGGCGGCGGAGAGCTGTGTGCCGCTGCGGAGGGTTGGCGGCGGTGGCGTCACGTTCCTCTCCTGGTCTCCAGATGGCAGTCGACTGCTGGCCGCCACACCGTCTGCTCTCTTCAGGTACAGCGCCATTATAGAAATGTAGTCAGTCGTGAGTTTCAGCCACGAGACCTGTGGATAAAAACCCGTTTCAGGCTGCGAATGTTTACGATCACGTCTCAGCAGAATAAAATAGAGATATGATCATGAGCTCTTCATTGTGCCCATTTGCTCTCCATATTCTGCTGCTTTCAGTCAGAGCTACTGAGATATCTTGTGGATATTCCTCACAGACCTCATTTTTGTTTGATTTATTTGGCAAAATTTAGATCAAAATACAAACTAGTCCAATAAGACTCATTCATGCATATTTCAAAAACTGTCCAGGATCAAACACACAATCATGTGCTTTATTATTATAGCATGAACTGCAATGTCTGTTTTTTCCACAAGAGGGAGACAGTATATTATCTATTAGTTCTTCACAGTCAAAGTGACTGAAACTGATAAAACCTTCATGAATATGTCGACACATTTGTGTCATAATAGACTGATTACAGCTTTCCTAAAATAAATAAAAGAAAATAGTGAAAAACCTGCGCTTCTTCAGGACATTACAATCACAGCAGTGGAGATTCACAACAAACAAACCAAACACAACATGATGATTACTAATAATAATCAACGTTTTAGGGTTCATTTAGAGCAATTTAGTACTGTGTGTGTGTGTGTGTGTGTGTGTGTGTGTGTGTGTGTGTGTGTGTGTGTGTGTGTTGCAGGGTTTGGGAGACGCGTATGTGGACGTGTGAGAGATGGCCGTGTCTGAAAGGCAGTTGTCAGGTGAGAAATGGATTTTTCTTGATCTTCTGTTGTTCTTGTGAAGCATCTTTGAGCACTGGACATGTGCTGTATGAAATCAGCTTATTATTATTATTGTTCTAATATAACTGCAGGTTGAAGCTCACAGTAGTTCACTGTTTCTGCAAGCCTGAACGAGTGTTTCTGCAGTGAGCATGTGTTGTCTGTGTGCGAACCGTGTGTGTATCAGTTCTAGATCTCAGCACCAGTGTTGTTGGAGTGTGTTACTAATGTGTGTGTGTGTGTGTGTGTGGGTGTGTGTGTGTGTGTGTGTGTGTGTGTGTCAGTCAGCGTGCTGGAGTCCAGACGGAGCCTGTCTGCTGTTGAGTATTCAGGGAGAGAGGCTGATCTACGCGCTCTCCTTCTCTGATCTCACAGGTATGAGCAGCTCAGCTTCTGCTTCACTACTGCAGGGACTGCTCTTACATTCAAATCAGCCTTGATTCTTGAGTTCTGCAGGGTGTCCACGCTCCCTTAAGAAGACTTCAAATTTCAAAAACTACATTTGAACCCTTAAAAAGTCTTCAGTTGACTGAAATATTGAGTTTTACATCATTTTAAAGAGGTCTTACACGGTGTAAAGCTACACTATCAGGCCGACACCTGTATAGTCACCAACAATCATCCTAATAACACGTGTAAGAGGTGTAGTTATGTCTGTTTGCCAATATGGCTTATTATCTCCTGTACAATAGCATGTTTAAAGCTTCTCTCACCTGAGCACAAGCTCATAAAAACTGGGCCATTAGTAAAAGCCCTGCGTGTTTACCCCTGCATGAGCGTGAAGTTTGATTAATAAAGGTTTTCAGTTTGATTTAGCGAGAGCTGCAGGAACCCTGCTCTAGAACAGAGATCATCAGTAGATTGTGGTAATTTAGTGTCGTCTGCATCTCCTCTTGTGTGTATGTTCAGTCGTGTGTTTGATTGTGTTTCAGGAGGTCCGAAAGCCGCTACAGTGGTGGCCGATCTGTCTGAGACCAGCTTTCCTGGACCTGAAGGAGATCTGACGTAAGAAACCACACACACACACACACACACACACATACATACATACATACACACACACGCACGCGCGCGCTGTTTTCTCCGACACGCTCCTGTAATGGAGAGAGCCTCTGCTGCGCATCCCTGTGTGTGTAATAAGCCGAGTCACACACACCATCTGAGGATGCTTTTACTATTTCAGCTCAGAATTTAGTTAAACGCTACAATTCCTGCAGGAGGATTTTGAACTAATAGAAGTTAAACTTATTTTAAATATAAAAATATTAAATTAAATCAGCTAGAACCATTTGTCCTGTAAACAAAGCTCTGGTATACAGCAATACGATCAATACAAGACTGAAGATATGACTTTACACACTACACTGTGCACTAATGTAATGTTTACACAAAACTATGACAGTTTATTCAATAATACGTCTACATTTAGTCATTAAGCTTTAGTTTAATTACATTTAGTCTCATAACAAATAGTAAAACAGTGAAAATATATTTGCACACATTTACATTAGTGAATAGAGGGAATTAATGGGTCAACAATCAGTCGCCATTGCATTATTTAGGTTTTCAGCTGTATAAATTGCAAAATGAAATGTATTTTACTGGATGGATTAAGACTGGTACGACTTGATGGCAGCTGGACACAAATATCTAAAAGATTAAATGTAGCATGACACTCTGCTTTGTTCACGATAAAAATAAAAAATCAACTAGTCTGATGAAGCAACAGATGCCATTGTGTAAATGCTTTAAACTCACATGACATGTTTAACAGAAAGAAAAACGAAAACACTGCATTTAATACACTTTAAATCCACAACAGTTAAACTGCCATTAATCTACAAGCTCCTGCTCAACAATAAACACTTAACATTGCAGATCCAGCGATGTGACTATATCAATGCTGAAACCGTGTGTGCGTGTGCCTGTGCGTGTGCCTGTGCGTGTGCCTGTGCGTGTGCCTGTGCGTGTACGTGTGCGTGTGTAAATAAACACCCCCTGCTGTGTTGTGTGTGCAGTGTCGGAGGAGAGGTCTGCTCTCTGTCTTGGGATCCTCGAGGTGAAAGACTCGCTGTGCTGCTGAAAGGTAGAATGAAGTCCTCCTGAATAATGAACAATAAATAGATAAGTAGTTTTAAATAATCAAACAGATTTCTAAAAAGTAGTCAGATAAAGTGATAGTAAAGCAGTGGAGCTGTGGATCTTCTGCCTGATTATTAGATTTAATAACGATGCAGTGAAGTGATTCTCCTCTGTCTACAAGTCTTCTGTTATATCTGCTTTATCTCTCTCCACAGTCATGACTGCCCACCCAAAAACTAATTTCACTCCTCGTTTACTGACACTGCTTAACATGAACTCAACTCTGTTTCTCTCTTCTGCTGAACACAGATATTTTAATAATGTTGAGATCTGCAGCCTATTAGAGCTGTTTCATGCATGCAGAACAGCGTCCAGTCTGATTATCCCGAGCTCTTGTGGTCAGGCTGTGTTTGTGTTCACTCAATCTGCAATCAGCAGTAATCCATTATTTTAGCAGAGGAATTGATCAAAACTGCATTGTTTTTATTTTTACTCGAGCTATCATCTAATGACTGTATGATCTGAACTCATTGACCGTGTGTGTGTGTGTGTGTGTGTGTGTGTGTGTGTGTGTGTGTGTGTGTGTGTGTGTGTGTGTGTGTGCAGGAGATGCGCAGTCCACTGATCATCCTTCAGTCATCGCCGTGTTTAAGACGCGCTGCAGTCCTGCATTTGAGCTGCTGCCGTGGTGCGTATGAAGATTATTGGATTATATCCTGCATTATTTATTTCAGACATGTGCATTCAAGGCCTGAAATGGACTTAATAACTAACAATTTTATTTAAAGTGCTTCAGTTTGAAATAAATGTGTTTCTGGTGTTATTTCATCCGCTCAATCGTTAAAAACGGAATGAAACAATGGAGAAATCCTTAATTACAAATCCTAACCCTTGTGTGCTGTTCAGGTTTGACAGTAAAATCTACACACCGTCCCTCTCCCCAACAGGGGAAACCAGCAACCGTCAAGAATGCAGGATTATCTGCTGTCAGGGCTTTACAGTCAATAAATGATATTATAATGGAAGTCAATGGGGCAAAAACAGCCCCAACATCACCAAAGGAGTCAGTCTGGACAGTGTGTTGATGAGTTTATAAACATTTTCAAAGCATTTTCCCAAAATATGTGTCAAAATAAGATCAGTCAGCAGAGATCGTTCTGCAATGCTCCAGCTTTCTTGTATCTGTGTTTGCACTCGGTGAACAGTGGTGGACTGATGACTTTCACAGCCAATCACAGTCACTCCTGTTGAGCAGGTGAACACAGTGGCCAATCAGCGCTGTTTAGGAACACACCCAACAGCACGCAGATTTAAGGGGAAGTGGACATTGGACATTTTAAAAGTTTAGTATTAAACTCAAATCTTTTGACCATCCTACTTCAGGGTAAAGTCTAGTGTGATATGCACATTAATAAAGGAAGTGTGATATGCACATAAATGAAGCAGCATTTTTTATGACACTCTATAATAATAATTGATATTTTTACGTTACTGTGAGGGTTGGGGTGGGGGTAGACATTAATAAATTACAATAAATGGGAAATTTAATAAATAATAGAAATAACTCTTGTTAACTTCCGGCCGCAACCATATCCAAACTAGCAGCGACTCTAGTTCAGAGCATGCGTCGCTATGTCGACTCGCACACACTGAATGTGACGTCAGGGTTTGAATCTGAAAGCTCGGGTCATCTGTATAGGTCAGCAGGTCACGTCCTGACGCTGTGTTTCTCTCCTGCAGTGGGTTTGTGATGGGCGAAGCTGGAGCCGAACCCAGATTCATGCAGTTCCACCCGCACTTCCAGCACGGCGCTCTGCTGACGGTGGTGAGACAGATGTTGTGTGTCTGTGTAGATGTCGTGCGTCTGTAGATGTTGTGCGTCTGTAAATGTTGTGATCTTCTGTCTGGTGTGTTTCAGTGCTGGTCTGACGGCAGAATCACACACGTGCCATTTTACTTCAGCAGTGCTGGACTCTCAGACTCACAGCGGCCGGCGGCTCTGAGCACTGCTGACCGCTCCATCAGCAGACTCTACACTGAAGATCTACACTGAACACCTCCATCAGATCCTCCACTGACCGCTCCATCAGCAGACTACACTGATGTTAGTCCACTTCTGATCCTGTCAATAAATCCTGATTTCCTAAGCAAACTGCTAGTGCTGCTTTCTGTCTATTGTACTCTTGCTTGTATTTCTAAGGCATACTGAGGGCTCCTATTTTAGCCCGTGTGCAAGCTGTAGGATCAGTGTTTGGTGTGTCCAGATTGGACCGATGCTCTTATTCTAGCCTGAATAAAACACATCAGACTTTCTCCAGAAGAACAAATATTAGAGGAAACACTGAACAACTTCTGTATTTGAGAAACATCATTTGGGAAATATTTAAAGAATATAATTACAGGAGGGGGAATAATTTTAAATACTTGTGTTATACTCGTCAGCTAGAATAACAGCAGTGTTTAATAGTGTTAAAGTCATGTTAAGCTCAATATTATTCACCCCTTCAGCAATATTAGTGTTGGATTGTGTCCAGAACAAACCACTGTTATACAATGACTTGCCTAATTACCCTAACTTTACCCTAATTACCCTAGTGAAGCCTTTACATGTCACTGTAAGCTGAACACTAGTGTCTTGAAGAATATCTAGTCTAATATTATGTGCTGTCATCATGATGAAGAGGAAACACATCAGCTATTAGAGATGAGTTATGAACACTGTTATGTGCAGAGATGTGTTGGAGAAATCTGCTCTCTGATAAACAGAAATTGGGGAAAAAAAATAAATGAATTAAAATATACACACATCCATCCTCAATGTGTTATGTGCAGTAAAAGCACTGATGATTTTTAACTTTAAAAATAAACACATTATTAAGGAATTGATAATTAGATGTGTTCATTGGTCCATAAGCAGTAAGAGTCCTGCGTGTTCCTCCTCCTCCTCCTGTAATGCTGTACGGCTGGGGGGTCGCGCGTGCGCTGCCGTGATTCCGATACGGGATGTTCGGCGCATCACGTGATCTCCCGGAGTCCCGAACAGGAGAAATGTCCGTTCTCCCGGCAAC
The DNA here is from genome assembly GCF_052040795.2 of Danio rerio. Classification (NCBI taxonomy): domain Eukaryota; kingdom Metazoa; phylum Chordata; class Actinopteri; order Cypriniformes; family Danionidae; genus Danio; species Danio rerio. The sequence goes on along the minus strand of NC_141029.1, from coordinate 242,515 downwards.
CGGCGCTGCGGCTTCAGCTCCTCCAGCTCTCGGCGGCTCCAGGTGTCCTTGAGGCCGGCAGAGGCTCCAGCGGGACCCGCGCTCCACCTCAGGTACAGTACCCGCTTCTGCTGCTCCCTCCGCGGACACCGAGGCTCCAGTGGGCCGGTCACCGGGAACTCCAGCACCGTCATTAACGCGTGTCGGTGATTACAGCATCTGTCCGGCTGACATGACGCATGTGTGTTAGTGAGGACACACACACACACACACAGACTTGTTCCTGTATCCCGCTGGGGACGCTATATCTGTAGTGCTGTCTCTACTGTACAGACTGCATATTCACTCCTCAACCCTCACAGCGAACACTCTGACCTCCTACATCCTCACAACACTCCATTCTGCCTGATTTATGAGCATGTTTAACCCGTGGACACTCAATATTAGGCGTTCATGCTTAAGTCCCCGCGGGGATATACAAATAAGTACTTAAACACACTCACACACAGATTTGTTTCTGTATTCTGGTGGGGACTCTTATCTTGCTGTAGTGCTGTTTCTACTGTAGATTCGCCCCTAAACTCAACCCTCACATGCAGATTTATATCTTTAAAATCCTTCATTCTGATTTATGCGCGTTTATCCTTCAGGACCTTAATTATGGTTCCCACGAGTCTGTGTTTGTTCAGGTGTAAGTCCCCATTGGAATATAAAAACAAGTACACACACACTGCTTGGAGACCGCAGATGTCATTGAAGGCCCAGATCACAACAACAAACACTGACTGTCACATTGTCACAGACATTCAGATATGGCAGAGCTCATAGACGTTCATTAATGACTACACAAGCTGATCTGCATTAATGTCTGCTGTGCATCACACTGCTGTTTAATATGATTTATATGAGTCATTAATATTATTTTTATTCTCTTAGTGCATTTCATATGGCCTATTTTAGTTTATCCAACAGTTGTAATGTAAGTTTAACTGGTGTGATTACATGTTTAATGATGTAGTGTTCACTTATAGATCAAATATGCTATAAAATCAGCAGTCTTCAACAGCATCATGTCCATTCCACAGCCGGCTCTATATAGTCACAAAAGGTTTTTACTGCTCATAAAAACCTGGAATGGGTTATTAGTTTTATTAGTTTATGCACATAATATTAGACTAGATATTCTTCAGGACACTAGTGTTCAGCTTACAGTGACATGTAAAGGCTTCACTAGGGTAATTAGGGTAAAGTTAGGGTAATTAGGCAAGTCATTGTATAACAGTGGATTATTCTGGAGACAATCCAACACTAATATTGCTGAAGGGGTGAATAATATTGAGCTTAACATGACTTTAACACTATTAAACACTGCTGTTATTCTAGCCCAAATAAGGCTTTCTCCAGAAGAGCAGATATTAGAGGAAATACTGAGAACATCTACAATGCTGCATTCTGTATTAAACTGTGTGTGTGTGTGTGTGTGTGTGTGTGTGTGTGTGTCCTGACCCCCACAGCATCTTCAGGTGTTGGCCAGAGGAGAGTTTTGATGGACCGCATGAAGATCATTAAGAAGCGTCTGTCCATGAGCTTGCAGAGCGTGCGGCGTCTGGACGAGAGTCTGTGCGATCTGCCCGAACACACAGGACTGGAGGAAGGAGATGGTGAGAAAACACACACATTCATTCATTCATTCATTCATTCATTCATTCAATTTCTTGTCAGTTTAGTCCCTTTATTAATCCGGGGTCGCCACAGTGGAATGAACCGCCAACTTATCCAGCAAGTTTTAACACAGTGGATAAAGGCAGTTTAAAAAAACACAAACTTTTTTTTATATATGATGTTTTCTGCTCCTTTCTACACGCTGTAAATGTGTCTGCTTTGTTTCTCGTGTGTGTGTGTGTTTGAGCTGATAATGTTCTCCAGCTCTCTGAAACGGCCCCTTTCAGTCACTTTGATCCTAATCGTGGTGTTTTGGTGACTGTCGCTTTAAATGCAAATGAGATTGTGCTCTTTTCAGAAGAGGGCGGAGCTACAGACGCCTGTGCATCAGCATATAGCGCCAGATATAAACAGCAGTGTGTGTGTTGTGAGTGCTGGTCAGGTGTGTGTGTGCTTCAGTGTGTGTGTGTGCTTGATGCTTCTGTCAGTCTATGTGGCTCCTTCATCTAGAACTCCACATCTATAATCCTCTTAGTCTATGCTGACATCCTCTTCAGCAGCTCAAACACTCTAATGGCTAATGGACAGACGGCTGCTTCTCACTCAGGGCTGCTGGACATGCTAATGAGATGGAGAGATGGACACTAGTGGGCGGGGCTTTCCCCCTCTGATGACACATACAAAGGGAGAATGTCAATCACAGTGTTTCTGCATCAAGTCTGATTAATTAATGTTGATTATTAGAGACTGCTGGAGATACTCACACACTGCTGGATTATAAAGGTGATTTCTGCATAATAGGTGTCTTTTAAATATGGATCAGTGGTCTGCAAGTGGTTTTGATGGTCTCTTTAGCACTCTTTGTTGACTGCACTGCTGTTCTTACTTAATGACTACTTAATTACTCAATCTACAATAAGTATAACAGTACAAATATAACTGTGTGTGTGTGTGTGTGTGTGTGTGTGTGTGTGTGTGTGTGTGTGTGTGTGTACAGAGGTCACCCATGGTAAAATGGGGTCAGATGGGGAAAGTGATCAGGCTTCAGGAACATCCTCTGATGAAGTTCAGAGTCCTGTACGAGTGCGCATGCGTAACCTACATCAGCGCATCTCCAATGAGGTAAATCACACTGTTGTACTCACAGAGACGCACACAGACACATACCAGATGAGTATTATGTAGGTGATTGTGTAAAAGCCAGTTCTGAACAGTCTAAATCTTCTACATCGAGCGGTTATTACCTGATCATCATGTGGAAGACTCTTTTCACTGGGAAACATGCGTATCTTACAGTTTTTGTCTTGTTTTTACTTCAAATATTCTTAAATCAGTCAGCATTTTCCAGACCAGCACAGAATATAGTGTTGTGTTCAGCAATCATGAGTCAAAATGAAGAGAGTTTCTCCTGAAAACAAGCAGAATATATAAAATAGTGTCATTTCAAAGCAAAAACACGATTATTCTGCTCACTTCAGTTTAACTCATTATTGCTGAATATATATATATATATATGTGTGTGTATTTTATGTGATTAAATGTTTATTGATTGTACATGTGAGTGGTCACAGCATGTTTACATGATCTTACCAATAAACAAAACAAGATCCACTCCTCAAGCCCCCTGCGCACCCAGAAAACACCCCCCCACACCACCCAGCGGTGCCAAAGTCCACCCCATCCCACAAATAGCACTGCAATCAAGACAAATACCTGACAGAAACTACATACATACGTAAGAAACACACATCTTAAACACAAACATAATAAATTCAGGATAAATTTACAAGAAATGTATACATTTATAGAAAGTAATACACATATACTTACATGTATGTACAGTTGCAATCATAATTATTCACCCCCCTGTGAAGTTTCTTTCTCCAATATTCCCCAAATGATGTTGAACAGATTGAGGAAATGTTCACAGTGTGTCTGATAATATTTGTTCTTCTGGAGAAAGCCTTATTAGTTTTATTTGGGCTAGAATAACAGCAGTGTTTAATAGTGTTAAAGTCATGTTAAGCTCAATATTATTCACCCCTTCAGCAATATTAGTGTTGGATTGTCTCCAGAACAAACCACTGTTATACAATGACTTGCCTAATTACCCTAACTTTACCCTGATTACCCTAGTGAAGCCTTTATATGTCACTGTAAGCTGAACACTAGTGTCTTGAAGAATATCTAGTCTAATATTATGTGCTGTCATCATGGAGAAGAGGAAACACATCAGCTATTAGAGATGAGTTATTAACACTGTTATGTGCAGAAATCTGCTCTCTGATAAACAGAAATTGGGGAAAAAATAATGGGGGCTAATAATTCTGACTCCAGCTGTATGTTTAAATGCATATCAGATGAGTTATGAGTTATGGTTGTGTAAATAATTGTGTAAATCCAGTTGTGAATGATCTAACATTGAGCTGTTATTCTCTGGTGCCCCTTTGGAAGACTCGTTTACACTGCAGAAACTGGCTTCACTTGCTTATGGTTTGAGTCTGTTTCTAGTCCAAATATCTCAAAACTCTTAAATCAGTCAGCATTTTCTAGAGCAGCACAGAACATAGTGTTGTGTTCAGCAATCATGAGTAAAAATGAAGAGAGTTTCTCCTGAAAACAAGCAGAATATATAAAATAGTGTCATTTCAAAGCAAAAACATAATTATTAATGAGTCAAATGAAGAGAGATTCCCATTTAAACAAGCAGAATAATCTGCCACTGAGGGAGTGATGTTGTTTTATTCTGCGTGTTTCAGGAAAACTCTCTTGATTTTGAGTCATTATTGCTGAAAACACTATATTCTGTGCTGGTCTAGAAAATGCTTCTTAATTTAAGACGTTCTAGATTATCAGAGAGAAACTCAGAGTATAAGCGCATGTTTGTGCAGTGTGTGATCGCCTCTTTCTCTACAATAGTTCTGTGTAGATGGTGAAGTGTCCTCGAGCTCTGGAAAGCGCTGTATGAATCAAGCATCTCTGTGTTATGAGCTGCACCGTGCTGCGTTCATCTCTGCCTTTCCCTCTTCAGGACATCAACAAGCGTCTGTCACTGCCAGCAGATATCCGTCTGCCTGAAGGCTACCTGAAGAAGTTCGCCTCAAACAGCCCTCCGTTTGACAAACCTTTAAGCCGGAGACTACGGAGAACATCACTGGTGAGGCTTCCTTCATGGAGATCTATCAGACATACACCAGACTCAGGATGACGGACTGAGAGAAATGCTGTCATCTTTAACTGACCCCGACCCTCTACCACAGCGGTCACCTGCCTCAGTCCTGGAGGTCCGGTGTCCTGCAGGGTTTAGCTCCAAATTGCCTCAACACACCTGCCTGGGTGTTTCAAGTACACCTGGTAAGAGCTTGATCAGCTGTTCAGGTGTGTTTGAGTAATGTTAGGGTTAAAACCTGCAGGACACAGAACCTCCAGGAACAGGTCTGGTGACGCCTGATCTACTAACACTGTGAGGCCCAAATGCAGAGAGCGGGAGCTGTGGAGGAGGCTGCTCGCTTACAGTTTCTGTCTTGTTTCTAGTCCAATAACCACAAATCAGGAAGCATTTTCTAGACATGTAGAAATACTGAGTGCAAATGAGGAGAGTTCACAGCTAAAACGAGCAGAATAATCTGACAATGACTGCCGTTTGTCTTGATTTCAGTCAGAGATCGGCTTTGGGAAGCTGGAGACGTACATCAAACTGGACAAACTGGGAGAGGTGAGACCCGGACACGCTCACATCTGGCTGTGCTGGCATCTTTGCTTTGGTCATACTGATGATGTCAGACTCATATTACAACACATGAAAACCACCAGTAATGCCACTGAGCATCAGTGCGTGTGTGTGTGTGTGTGTGTGTGTGTGCGTGCATGCGTATACGTGTGTGTGTGTGTGTGTGAAGGCTGCAGTTATGAGTATTGCACAAAACAGCTGAAAGTCTGGAGACAGTGATGTTGTTTTTCTACTCTCCTAAATCTGCTGGGTTATTTCAGCCCAGTTCTGGGTGTAATACAGACTAATAACCCAGCATCACTTACAGTGTTTATCCTTCAGTGTGAAGTGTTGGACAGCTAAACAAACCCTTCACAGCTGTGTTTCTGTTCACATCCAGAGTGTTTGGATTCTGAATGCTTTGTCTACTGTATATAATGTGTGTGTGTGTGTGTGTGTGTGTGTGTAGGGCACATACGCAACAGTGTATAAGGGTCGCAGTAAGCTAACAGATAACCTGGTGGCTCTGAAGGAGATCCGGCTGGAGTATGAAGAAGGCGCACCCTGCACCGCCATCAGGGAAGGTAGAGCTCTAGCAGACACTCAGCGGAAGCGCTGCTCTGAACAACACTGCATGTGTGTGTGTGTGTGTGTGTGTGTGTGTGTGTGTGTGTGTGTGTGTTTGAGCTCTCACAGACTTTATGATTGATTTCTCAACAGTTCTGGGTCGTCTATCTGTAATGCTGTTTATTTATTTTATATTATATAGTTATCAGTATTTAAATTGACTGTGTGGTTAATAGCTGAAATAATTGTAATTTTGGGAATGTTCTGCTCTGGTCCTCTATCAGATCATCATCATTATTGTAATGGCTCAGACTGTACATTGCTGATCTGCTAACACTGCTGTTCTTACTCACAGTTTTGTTTCCAGTGCAAACATCTACAAACACTTCAATCAAGAAGCATTGTGTTTATTGTGTATCGTCTTGTTTTTAGCAATAATAAGTCAAAATGAAGTCAGTTTCTACTTTAAACGAGCAGAATAATCTCAGGGGTATTTTCCTTCACATTGGCAGGTTATTATATTTAACTAAAATCTGACTTCATTCATTTCCTTCTTAGCTTAGTGCCTTTAATAATCCGAGGTTGCCACAGCGGAATGAACCGCCAACTTATACAGCACATGTTTTATGCAGCGGATGCCCTTCCAGCCCATCTCTGGGGAAAAAACTGACTTCATAATGGCTTAATCATTCTGAAAACAAGACAATATACACAACATAACAAAGCAAGGTTCCTTCTTGATTTAAGAATGTTCAATTACTTTACTAAACAAGACCAAAACACTAAGCACATTGTGCAAAAAAGCAGAGTTCCACACAATTCCTCCATCCTGTCCCTACTCAAATTAATGAAGTTCCCTGAATCATTTTTACAAACTAAAGTGGATCAAACATAAAGTTTAATTGTCCCCAAAAAGAGTTTACAAGCAGCAGAACACCTTTATGGAGAGTAAGAGAGGTGTGTTTTTCAGTGTGAGATGAGTGTTAAACACACACACACACACACACACACACACACACACAGAATGATGCTTCGTCTGATGTTGATTAATGCTGCTGATGTTTTGTCTCCGTCAGTGTCTCTCCTGAAGAACTTGAAACATGCCAACATCGTCACGCTCCACGACATCATCCACACAGAGAAGTGCCTTACGCTCGTCTTCGAGTACCTGGTGTGTGTGTGTGTGTGTGTGTGTGTGTTATTCACTGCACTCTGATTCTGTCCACCTCTATCTGATGGATTTCTGCCGTGTGTCTGTTTCAGGACAGAGATCTCAAGCAGTATCTGGACAACTGCGGCAGCATCATGAGCATTTACAATGTAAAGGTGAGATTTAATCCTTTGATTGTCTAGTTTGACTCACACATCTCCTGGTTTGAAGCTGGCTGTGTTTTGTGCTTGTTTTGTCACATTAGCTTTGCAATAGATCATGATTCTAATATTGTGTCTAACGAAGAAAATAGCTGAATATTGACAACACTAGATATTTATAGAGGAGGATGTGGAGGTAATGAGGCGGTTCTGCCTCTAGAAGGCACTACACACACTTATAAAATCACGAACACAGAGACAGAGCCGTTATCAACATGACATTCAATATAACTGCCGTATCAGCAGCTGTGTGTGCATCATTAAATTTATGCACATCACTGGAATATTGCATAAAACATTAGTGAACATTTAAATGAGAAAATAAGATCATTCTGCTTCCTCCAGTGTCAGATTATTCTGCTTGTTTTACTTCATTTTGACTCATTATTGCTGAAAACAGCACTATATTTTATATTTGTCTAGAAAATGCTTGTCGATTTAAGATTTTTAGATATTTAGACTAGAAACGAGACACAAACTCTGGGTAAGAACAGTGTTTGATATAGGAGTGGACTGGGGCGCATGCTGGATTTTATTCCAAGGTACACACAAATCCAGCACCATCCGCCCCCTTCCGATGCCTGTATTTCAGTATTCAAACATTAAATAACAAATGCATCAAGTCAAATAAAAAAATATATATTTATTTTTAATTTAGCAAAATTCTGCTCTTTTTGTCTTTGCATTTTTATTATTTTATTTTTGTTACTTTCTATATTTTATTGTCTTCATAAATAAAGCTTTAGACAAAATCCTGCTTGATATTTCAGAAAATATTTAGTGTAGCTACCCAGCATGTGTTAAAGATCACTGAGAACAAAAAAAGAAAAAAAACTAAGGAAAAAAACACAGAAACATGTTACATGCCCCCATAAATGTCCAAATATTTAACTGAATCATAAAAACAATTGTGAAAATTGCTTATTTTGTTTTACAAAACATTTTATCTATTTTATTTTATTTTTTGTAAAAACAATACCGAAAAGAATCCATATTTGTTTGATTTATTCATTAATTTGACCTGTTTATTGGTGCATATATAATTTAACTCATACAACAGAACCTCGGCAGCTACAGTGCCACTAAAGCTTTCAAACACAACCCCAATAAAGCAATGAAAGATTCGACTTTCTCCCGTGACGGCCGACATCACAACACGCCGTAACCGTCCTTAAAGTGGCATAGCACCGGCATTACATTACAAAACAAGACGTCTGGCTTGACTGAAGTGCAGTTACTTCCTCGTTGTTCAAAGAGTCTGCGAGTTCGTGTTTCATGGATATAGTATGTAGCTTCAGGATTGTGAACATCAATAATGTTGAGCGTGTCTTTATTCGATGCACAGCAGAAAAAACAGTCTTTCAGCAGCGCATGCAGCTGTAGGTAAAGTTCCCTCCCGGAGTCCTCAGTGGAGAAACAACCATAACCATACACAAGTGTTCTCAGAACGATAGTGGAAAAGCAGGCAGCTGTAGTGTATACTGTTGAATAATCTATTTAAATGATGTCACATATGAATAATAATCAGCATTAATTCCCGCCCTCAGGTGCCACTGTACAATGTCAGGCTCTTGCAATCCTTCATTCAGTTCTGTCCTCTTTCTCTCCGTCATTCAGTATTGTACTCTCTCTCTCTCTCTCTCTCTCTCTCTCTCTCTCTCTCTCTCTCTCTCTCCATCTTCTGTAGATTTTCCTCTTCCAGTTGTTGCGTGGTCTGGCTTATTGCCACAGTCAGAAGGTTTTGCACAGAGACCTGAAACCTCAGAACCTGCTCATCAACGATAAGGGCGAGCTCAAACTGGCTGACTTCGGTAAGCGTTCAGCAAACACACAGAACATACGCATGTGTTCATCGAACAGACGTCAGGTATATGCTGTGGAATGGACTAAACTGATCACATTTAAAGTCATGTGAGTGGCTGCAGCACGGTTACATGGACATCAGTCTTCTCATATTTGTCATACTCTGAATAAGACAATCCTATGATGAAAGGTGTTTACATGAGCTGCTTTAATAATGTTCCTTTCATGATCTCGTTTTACATGTTACAGCACATTCACACATCCATTACCGTCATTGCCTCAGCATTTGATGCTTGTTTCCTCTGGTGTTTCACACAACTGCTTGTGTTCGTCATGGCACCATCGCATGGGATTTGGGGCGTTTTAACTGCAGTTAAATTTGCGTAAAACATTAGCGGTTATGACATTAACATTAACATTAACTGCAGTTACATTTGTAGAATTAGAAGTAGAATAGTTTGACTGCGGTGTCTCCATGTCTGAACTGCTCTTCAGTAATGCACACAGGATTCACAGGATTACTCCACGTCTTCCTTCATTTGTGTTTAGTTCCATCAGGACTTTAGTCTGATTCCGGTCATCAAAGCTCTCTGTTCTCATGGTGGACTCTTCATCAGTGTATTGTGTTAAAGTTGTTCAAGTCAGAGTGTTGGTGTTCATGTAAACACACTGATTGTGCAGGTCTCGCCCGAGCCAAGTCGGTCCCCACAAAGACGTTCTCTAATGAGGTGGTGACGCTGTGGTACAGACCTCCGGATGTGCTGCTGGGGTCCACAGAGTACTCCACCCCCATCGACATCTGGTGAGAGACACATCCACATGGATATATTCGGTCCAATTGTAATTGAAACCAATTGAAACCAGGCATAATCCAGCCATCTGTTTTAAACTACCCATATTACCAGAATATAACAGAGATATGATCACGAGCTCTACATTGTGGGCACCTGCTCTCCATATTCTGCTGCTTTCAGTCTTTTAAGCCCTCACGTCTCTGTCAGAGCTGCTGAGATGTTTACCTTTATCTTGTGGATATTGCTCAGAGATTCAGCCATTAGTTTCTGCTTTTATATGTAGTGTCGGTTTGTTTTGCTTAGATTAATATTAGCTGGTTATGAACATCTGCTCCTTCACCTCTTGCTCACTCTGCACTTCAGTTTATACTTTAATCACACCCAATAGCGGGACGCTTATGTTCAGTCTATTGGGATTAAATCATAATCTAATCACGACAAACTATATATCACTGGAAATGTCTGAGACTTCTGAATACATGTTATGCCACAGTTGGATTTTTTAGGAAGACTAAGAGAGAAAAATCCAAATATTCTCCCCCTGCCAACCTGTGGGACCATCATATTTACACAATAATATTACTGTCTACACATTAAGCAATCATGACAAACTATACATCATCTGAAAGACTCCTATATTCTTAGTTTTCCATATATATGGACTGATTTTTGATAGATATCACTGAGCAACAGTTATTGATTCATTTGTGACAAGGAAACTCATTAGAATCCTAAACCATTACTACACAAATCCACATAGGAGCATATTTAGATGTTTTTTAAAGGGTAAATTCATATTAAATCAAACCAAATCTCTCATACTACTTTAGAATTTGATGCTTATTTTACAAATATTGTCAAAAGTATATAAGAAATGATGGTTCGTCTTCCTCTAAACATGCACAGAAGCAGAGGCGCGCTCATATGCTCACCAGTGGACACCGTATGGTCACCTGGTGGTCATGTGTGGTACTGCAGCCAAACTGACTGACAGCTCATCTTGGGGAAATCTGCTTCACATATGGAATATAATTTGTTCAGATGTTACAGCTTTAATTTTATGCCAAATGTGAGCTAAAACAGGCTCTGTTAGTTGCGTATTTCATGTAATTTATTAAAATATACATTTATTGTTTTATTTTTTTAGCAACTTAAAAAAGAACAGAACTTGTTTTATTAATTAAACTTTTTGAGCATTTTTCACTTCGGCTACAAGTCTTTAAAATGAGCGCAGGGTCTGTGCACCAAATTGACCATCATTAAAATCATTGAACGTGTCATTTCCTGTGTTAATGTGCAAAATGAGGGAGCGACAGTGAAGGGGTTAATAAGACTCTCTCTCTCTCTCTCTCTCTCTCTCTCTCTCTGTGTGTGTGTGTGCGTGTGTGTGCACAGGGGTGTAGGCTGTATATTCTATGAGATGATCACTGGACGTCCGCTGTTCCCCGGCTCCACCGTGGAGGACGAGCTTCATCTCATATTTCGGATCTTGGGTACGAGTTCTGGTGGGCTGCATGCTCAATGATGCGCTCAGCCATTGGCTCAGCCATGTACTTGCATTATGAGAACAGATCAGTGTAATGATGTGAACTCAGTGATGAAGCAGAGGGAGCGGTGTGCAGGGCTGAGATCAGACCTGTGCTGGGACTAATGAACAGAGTTGATTTATTCAGATTTAATCAAAGCAAAACTCTCATTACAGTTTTTGAAAAGTAACTCGTGTATTATTGCTTATATATTCTAGTATTATTGCTTCATTTTTTTTAAGTAGTGCATGACTTATTTCTCATTACTGACAAAAGCCATGTCATTATTATTATAACGTTACTGACCCCAGCACAGGTCATGAGTAATTCTCAGAAGTGTGATAAATACAGGCCCAAACAACTGAACTGCAGACCTCTGGCTCAGACTCTGGGCATCATCAGCTGCCGCTGAGTAATAGTTGGTGTGTGTTGTAAACAGAACTTCTCGTGTCGTCATCTTCAGGGTCTCCTACTGAGGACTCTTGGCCAGAAGCTTACAGCAATGAAAACTTCCTCTCCTACAGATTCCCTCAGTATGACGGCGAGCCGCTGGTCACCCACGCGCCCAGGTGTGTGTGTGTGTGTGTACAGCTGAAAGTGACATGTAAAGGCTTCACTAGGGTAATCAGGGTAAAGTTAGGGTAATTAGGCAAGTCATTGTATAACAGTGGTTTGTTCTGGAGACAATCCAACACTAATATTGCTGAAGGGGTGAATAATATTGAGCTTAACATGACTTTAACACTATTAAACACTGCTGTTATTCTAGCCCAAATAAAACTAATCAGACTCTCTCCAGAAGAACAAATATTAGAGGAAACACTGAAAATTTCTTTAATTGTTTGAGAAATATTTGAAAAAAAGTTCAAAGGAGGGCGAATAATTTTCGACAAGAAGCCTGGGATGTGGTGTTAGTCGTGGACTAGATGTAGAGATGTTTATAGGGGTTTATAAGTGTGTGTGTGTGTGTGTGTGGTTCTGAAGTGTCCTTGTGTTCTCCAGGATCACTAATGACGGTCACGATCTCCTCTGCCAGCTGCTGCAGGTAAAGTACATCTCCATCTGCTTTTGAAAAGGACTGACGCTCAGAAATGTGTCTGACACTTTACCTGAAGAGGTGTTCATAAGACTGCCAATACAGCTTTATAATCATCACATGATGCATCATTTTATGCATGCTTATGACTTCTAACAACAACCAAGAGCTCACTGTGCCTTCAGGACGGTTCAATAGCTGAATAAAAGCCCTAAAGGTGTTTAATATCTGAAAGTCTGCACACTCTCAAACATCAGCAGTAAGACAGCAGACAGACCGAGTGAAGACGTTTGGCCATTCATTATCAACGCCAAACAAACAGGGGGACAGCTGACTTAATTTGAGCAGTCACATGATCAGACTAGACCAAGCAGAGGGGGATCACTGCTTCTTTAAAATACTGGAATCAAACTGGGAATGGATGAGAGTTGAAATGAGCAACATCATGTGTTGTGATTCTCAGTGTAATGCTGCAGTGTTTGCAGTGAGCTCCTGTTTGTAAATGCACACATGATAATACTGAAGCAGACTGACATCAGATCTGTGTGTGTGTGTGTGTGTGTGTGTGTGTGTGTGTGTGTGTGTGTGTGTGTGTGTGTCTTTGTGTAGTTTGATGCCAGACGGCGTGTTTCAGCAGAAGCAGCTCTCCGACACGTCTATTTCAGAGATCTGGGAGACAAAGTGCACCAGCTGCCCGACAGTAAGTGCTTCATGCTGAATATCATTCATTCAGTTTCCTAAAGCTTAGTCCCTTATTAATCAGGGGTCACCACAGTGGAATGAACCGCCAACTATTCCAGCTTTATTCCAGTTTTAAGCAGTGGATGCCCTTCCAGCCAAAACCCTCATTCACAAACACACAAACACACACACACACACACACTACGGCCAATGTAGTTGATCAATTCCCCTATAGTGCATGTGTTTGGACTGTGGGGGTAAAGCGGAACCCACGCCAACGAAGGGAGAACATGCAAACTCCACACAGAAACACCAACTGACCCAGCTGAGGCTCGAACCAGCGACCTTCTTGCTGTGAAGCCACTGATAACCACTGAGCCCCCACGCCGCCCCCCTGACGGCTCTTTTTAAATGCATTCATTATAAGTCCTGCATTTGAAGCTTGTGTTTATATTAGCAGACTGTGATGCTGTCTCTTGGTTTTTGTCACACCAGCCACCTCCATCTTCTCCATTAAGGAGATTCGACTGCAGAATGATCCGGGAAAACACTTTCCAGCTCAGAGAGAGTTGGGTGAGTTCAAGCATTTACCCAGAATCCTTATACACTACCTGACTAAAGTCTTGTGGCATATCCAGGTTTTAACAACAGCAAATAGTTGCTGATCTGGTGTCAGAAGTGTCTCATATGAAAGGCGAAGGCCTCTAGACTCTAGACTGACTCTGCTCAGACTAAAGTCTCATCACTGAACAGAAATAATGTCCAGTATAGAATATAAAGTCCTGCTGCAGTGGAGACAGAATGAAGATTGTGTCTGACTCCATCATGAGCTTGGATGACTGCATCCACACATCTCTGACATGACTCACATCACTGATTAATAAAGTCATCTGGAATGAAGAAGAAAGCTTCAGCAGGATCCCAGAGTTCATCAAGAGTCTCTGTGTTCATCTTCAACACCTCCTCCTTCATCAGCTCAATAATGTTGATGTCTGGTGACTGGGCTGGCCAATCCTGGAGCAGCTTGACCTTCAGGAGCTTTGATGTGGAGGCTAAAGTATGAGCAGGAGCGCTATCCTGCTGGAGAATTGTCCCTCTCCTGTGGTTTGTAATGTAATGGGCAGCACAGATGTCTTGATACCTCAGGCTGTTGATGTTGCAGATCTCTCGCACGCCCCCATACTCAATGACCCCAAACCATGATGTCTCCTTCACCAAACTTGATTGATTACTGTGAGAGTCTTGGCCATGCTGGTTCCAGTAGGTCTTCTGCAGTATTTGGGATGCAGATCAGCAGATGATCCAGCAGAGAAATCCACCTTCTGACACTTTCACACATCATCAACTAGAAGACCAGATACTATCTGCTGCTCTCACAGCTGATCCACCACAGGACCTCTGTCAGGCAGTGTATATGCAGGAATGAGAAGCTGTTAGTGACGTCGACTTCATCTCTCCTCAAATAAATAAATGACTGTTATTCTCTGTTATATTACTGTTTAGCAGTTCACCAGTATAAGAACACACATTAATGACAGCGTTTGCTACTTAATAAATGTAATGTTTGCACTTCTGTGTGTGTGTGTGTGTTTGCATGTGTGTGTGTGTGTGTGTTTCAGCGATGGTCCACCGTATGGGCTCTGCTCCGCCTGAACACTTTCTCCCAGAAGGAGTGAGCCGTGTCCTGCACAACGCTCCGCTGTCCTCATAAACCCGTTGCGTCCTCGTCTGCGGAGCTCTCTCTTATCTTCTGCTCGCGTTTTGCACACATTTTGTAAATATCTGAATGCCGTGAAGAGAAAAGCATGATAGGAATTAAGCACCAAAGATGCCCCGTGTGTTTGTGTGTCACTGGGTTCAGTCTTGGGAATCTTTGAGCAGCCACAGGATCAGGTCTGTCATGTCATCACGTCTGCAGCAGCTCCAGTGTTGGGGAACGCTCTACAGTTAGTCAAGTTATTTTATAAACTCATTTGGAGAGGATCACGTGCTTATGACTGCTCTCAGCAACACAATCTCACCGCAATTCATTACTTTTTCATTTAGTGGCTAATTCGTATGAATTCGTACAGTCTAATTCGTACATTTTAGTACGATTTGCTCATCCCCCAGTGACGGTTGGGGGTGGGGTCAGGTGCCACGCCTCATTTTTAAAATCGTACAATTCATACGACTGAACTTGTACGAATTCGTACGAATTATCTACTAAACTAGAAATGCATAAAATACTTAGGTTTTCTCGTGAGATCAGGCTGTCTCAGCCGGTCCAGCATCAGCTCATAATCGATTATCCAATCAGATGATTCCAAACCCACTATAAATACCCAGAGTTCCTCATCTCAATGTCTTCGTCTTGAAGAATCCCCCCTACCCACCCCTACTCCTCCTCCCTTCCAGATGGGTGGCACAGTGGTCCAGTGGTTAGCACTGTTGCCTCACAGCAGGAATGTCTCTGGTTAAAGTCTCCACTACACCAGGCAATGTTTCTGTGTGGAGTTTGCTCATTCTCCTCGTGTGGGTTTTCCCCGAGTTCCACATAACACGCACCCTACGTAAATCGAACACTCAAAATTGATCCCATAGTCAAGCTGTTAGGGAGTACACCTCTGATCAGCCATCCACATCCGTCACGGGAAACTCACTGGCCAGACTGTAGACAAGAGAGGAGATTTCAGCCGGAACAGGAACTTCAAGACGAGTTGGCCAACAAACATCATCACACAGCAGAAACGTGCTGTTATTACTAAGAGTTTGTCCTGTTTCTAGTTCAAATATCTACACATATTTCTATTAAGAAGGAGACAAGGCAGAATGGTGTTGTTTTAGCAATAATCTGAGTCAAACTGGAGAGAGTTTCTCCTGAAAACAAGCAGAATAACCTGACCCTGAGCTCAGCAGAATACTCTAGTTTTTCAGTGTGATAACATTATTCTGCTGAGCTCAGTGTCAGGTTATTCTGCTTGTTTTCAGGAGAAACTCTCTCCAGTTTGAATCAGATTATTGCTGAAACAACACTATGCTCTGTGCTTGTCTTGAAAATTGTTCTTGACTTAAGAGTTTTGAGATCTTCAAGATAGAAACAGGACAGAATGTCTGAGTACGCTCATGTTTTGAGTTCATGCTTTAGTTTAGTTCAGTGTGTGTTATGTACAGTGTAAATATGAAGCTGTTCTAGTCACTGTGTCGCTCTCTTCAGCTCAGGGGAAGTGTTTTCTGTTAACTCTGCTGTATAGACTGTATGTGTGATAATGCCGTGTGGTCAGTGCACAGCTACTGGCCAGACTGACCTGCTGAAACCGTGTGCAGACAGCATGCAGACACTGAGAGACTCGTGAAGCGTGCTGCTGCTCATGTAAATATGCTTAGGAATGACTTCACACACACACACACACACACACACACACACACACATACACACACACACACACTCACACTCACACTGTGCTGGAGTGAGCTGTATTTAGGTTGTGCTGGTAATAATAGGGTTTGAGTTTGCGATTGTAGACAGAATAAGAGAGGTTGAGCACAGAGTGATCCCTGAGCCATCATCACTGGTCTGTTTACACGCACTGAACTTTAATTCTCCAACATCAGGAGGTTTTGACTGGAGGATCAGATGCTTCTGTGTTTGGTCGGCTCTGTACTGTACTGTGCACAATGACAATAAAGTTCAACCTAATGTAAACAGAGCGTGTGACGTCAAATCTTACTGTCTGCTCTAAATCTGAATTCATTCATTCATTCATTCATTCATTCATTCATTCATTCATTTATTCATTCATTCATTCATTTATTCATTCATTTATTCATTCATTCATTCATTCATTTATTCATTCATTCATTAATTTATTCATTCATTCATTTATTCATTCATTCATTCATTCATTCATTTATTCATTCATTCATTCATTTATTCATTCATTTATTTATTCATTCATTCATTTATTCATTCATTTATTCATTCATTCATTTATTCATTCATTCATCTATTCATTCATTCTTTATTCATTTATTTATTCATTTATTAACTCATTAATTCATTTATTTATTCATTAATTTATTCATTCATTTTTTCATTCATTCATTTATTCATTCATTTATTCATTCATTTATTTGTTCATTCATTCATTTATTCATTCATTCATTTATTCATTCATTTATTTATTCATTCATTCATCTATTCATTCATTCTTTATTCATTCATTTATTTATTCATTTTTTCATTTATTTATTCATTTATTAACTCAGTAATTCATTCATTTATTTATTCATTCATTTATTCATTCATTTATTCATTCATTCATTTATTCATTCATTTATTCATTCATTCGTTCATTCATTCATTTATTCATTCATTCATTTATTCGTTCATTTATTCATTCATTTATTCATTCATTCGTTCATTCATTCGTTCATTATTTTATTCATTCATTTATTTATTTATTCATTCATTCATCTATTCATTCATTCTTTATTCATTCATTTATTTATTCATTCATTCATTTATTCATTCATTCGTTCGTTCATTCATTTATTCATTCATTTATTTATTCATTCATTCATTTATTCATTTATTCATTAATTTATTCATTCATTCATTCATTCATTCATTCATTCATTAATTCATTCATTTATTCATTCATTCATTCATTCATTCATTTATTCATTCATTTATTTATTCATTCATTCATTTATTCATTCATTTATTCATTTATTTATTCATTCATTTATTCATTTATTTATTCATTCATTTATTCATTCATTTATTCATTCATTCGTTCATTCATTCGTTCATTCATTTATTCATTCATTCATTTATTCATTCATTCGATCATTCATTCATTTATTCATTCATTTATTTGTTTATTCATTCATTTATTCATTCATTCATTTATTCATTCATTTATTTATTCATCATGCATTTATTTATTCATTCATTTATTCATTTATTTATTCATTCATTTATTCATTCATTCATTTATTCATTCATTTATTCATTCATTCATTCATTTATTCATTCTTTTATTCATTCATTTATTCATTTATTCATTTATTCATTTATTCATTTATTCATTCATTCATTTATTAATTTATTCATTCATTCATTCATTCATTAATTCATTAATTTATTCATTCATTCATTCATTTTGTTTTCAGCTTAGTCCCTTTTAAATCTGAATTCAAATGAAATTAAATACCCTGATGTGTTTTCAGTCCCTAAACCCCAGGGGTCAGTTTCAGTGTTCTGCATGGCTGAGTTAGCCAGATGTTTACAGATCGTCCTGTGCTGTAGCTGGACTGTCAGATCTCTAAGTTATAAATCTGGCTTTATTTGCTTCTGAAATGTGACTCTTTCTATAGGCTCATTCTGAAGCGTGAGTTATGTAGCCGAGGTGTGTATAGCTGCATTTCCTCTTTAAATCAAACACTACAGGCTAGTATGATGCTGTTGCTTTTTGTGCTACCAGCTGACCGCTTACCTTCATATGGACGGCTTTCAGCTGCTACCAGTTTGTCCAGTGGCTCGACATGTATGCTGGTGGACTTGAGACGCAGAGAGGAGTTGACCACGAAGACGGGGTTTGAGTGCGGTTCCAGAAAGCAGATAAGACAACAACAGAAGACAAAAAAATTAAATAGCCAAGTAGGCGAGAGCGTTTCCTTTACTGGATTGCTTTTGAAAACACTATTGGTTGGGTTTAGGGAAGCGGGTGGGCGGGTCAGTCGATTGGTCAGTTGGCCTCTGGTGGATTTATGTGAGAACAGCAGGCGTAAAGGGCACTCGTGAGAGAAATTTGAGATCTGAATAGCGTACACTGAAAAAAGTTATTCAAAGATGAAATTGAATTACTCATTTTTTATGTTAAGTGGTTTTAAACAATTTATTTGGGCTGAATTTAAACTGACAAATTAAGATGAACATTATTAAACTTCATTTGTTTAAATTCAACACAAATCAATAGTTTGCTACAGTTCTGCCTTCAACACTTTTTTCAGTGTACACAGCGCCCTCTGGTGGATTCACCAACACTAAACCTGTGAAAACAGCGCAGCTCCTGGATCAGTTTGGGCGCTCTCCAGAAATGTGTACAGGGGTGCATAATCAGAATGAGCCTGAGTTGGACTGTTTTCAATATCATAAAGTTCCTTTAACAGTGTTGGATGACGAGCCAGGAGACGTGATGCCGTTTAACAGATTAACTAAATCAGAATTCCAGTGTTTTGAGATTAAGATAAAGGATAAAAGACCTCTTGAAGATAAACTGAGCTTAGAGAAAGGCTTTAACACTAATAACAGCACAGAAGCATTCATTAAACAGCGTTTACACATTTAGTATTGCTACTCAGCGATTGAGGCTTTTCTCTGGCTCATCTCTTATTTCTGATGATTTTTTATTTTATTTCCTCAACTCATATTTCGGGTTTGTTTTGCAAAAACGACCAACTCTGGCCACGTCATGCGTTTGGAAAGAACTTTTGTTGAATGTTCAGCCTCAAACACAAACACAACACACCAGATTAAAGCACCAGAGAGCAGTCAATGAATGAAGCTGGCGCTGAGCAGACACTGAGGCGAGAGATTACACAGAGCACTGATGATTATCCAGAGGAGAAGCTTTATTAATCTGCATGATGCTGATGCTGATGCTGATGCTGATGCTGATGGTGTTGTGTGAACCGCAGCAGATCATCACTCGCTTCTGGCCGTCTCTGCAGAAACAACAACAGCTGCAGTTCAGTTCAGTTCAGTTCAGTTCAGTTCAGTTCAGAGCCTGTGAATAATACAGCAGCGTCCCTCATTCATCCTCAATGATACTGAAGAAGCATGAGTGTGTGCTGCTGTTCTACACATCTGCAGAGCTGTTTGATAGTTTCACCTCGATGAGACTTAATGCATGCTTATAACAAGTGTTATTAAGATTTACATGCCCAGATCACATAGTCTGTTATGACAACTTGAGCAAATACATCACAGCCTGATTTGGTCTTTGTCATGACAATGTGACATTACTATGACAACCGCACTTGTTATAAGCATGATTGTCATGAGGCGTTATAATCATGTCATGAATATTCATGTGTTCTGCATTTGTCATTGTGTCATTACTCTGTCAAATCCTCTTTAACATCTGATGTCAGAACAGCATTAGCGCCGCTGTTGAGACATTCCTCTGTATGTTTGCAGGTGCTGGATGTTGTTGTTTGTGTAGGACAGAACAGGACTTACACCCGGGTCTAGACCTGAACATCTTATAGATGCAGCAGAAGAAGGCGAGGCAGACGACCACCACAGCCACGATTATGGAGACGGTGACCACCACATCCATACTTCAGCTGTGCCTGAAGAAAACAGCACACATTATGAGCTGAAGTGTTGGTGTTCAGATGTTGCTGTTATTTGTTGTTTCTAAAGAAATCTTTACATTAAATGACATAACAAACCAATGTGATTGAACCAAAACATCTGTTAATCAACAGTTCTGTGATTCATAAATGCTTTCTGTTTAGATTTGATTTGATTTAGATTTTTGTTTTATCTTAGCATTTTTTTTTTACTTTTTGTTTTATTTTTTTATTTACTTTTTTTATTTAATTTTATAATTTTTAAATCTTACTTTGTTTTATTATTTTTTATTTTCATTTTCGTTTTATTTTATTATTTTAATTTTACTTTTTTATTTAATTTTATAATATTTTTAATCTTATTTTGTTTTACTTTTTTATTTTACTTATTTTATTTCATGAATTTTTAAATCTTATTTTGTTTTATTATTTTTTATTTTTACTTTCTTATTTAATTTGATAATTTTTCATCTTATTTTGTTTTATTATTTTTTATTTTACTTTTTTATTTAATTTAATAAGTTTTTTGAATCTTATTTTGTTTTATTATTTTTTATTTTACTTTTTAAATTTTATTTATTTATTTATTTTTACATTTTTTATTTATTCAACTTTTTTCTTATTTTCAATTTAATTGAATTTAATTTAAATTATTTTTATTTTTTATTTTATTGTATTCATTTATCTGTCAGGGCAGCAGAATGAGCCAGAAGGATGTTTTTCTATCCGTTATCCCTGGACAGATGTTAAATTTGTCCCCCAAAAACAATGCAAATTAAAATTATACTATGAGCCACGCATAACTAAAGCACTATAATGGAGACTTTAAACAAATCCTATTAAATATACTGCATATAAACTAAAACTATAATGTATTTAAACTAACACACCAACATTATATAAAGGAGATAAGAGGAGTTAAAGCACATTTAAATCATTTGAGCTTAGAGAGCGAACACACAATGAGTCATGTGTGTGATCATAAAGCATGAGTCTCCTCCAGTCTCCAGAAAGAGAAATAAATGAGGTTAAATGATGTGAGGTTTGTATAGAAAAGGGTTAAATACCTTCTGTGAGCTGTTGATGAGTGTGTGTGAGTGAGTGTGTGAGGGTTCTGGTCCTGGAGGCCGGGCGGTGTGTGTTCTGCTGCTGATGATGAAGACTGAGGAACTGGAGAAAAGTCAGAGGTTTAATAAAAGAGCATCACTGTGGACATGCTGACCTCATCCTGCATATAGATATAGAAAACTGAGGTTTAACACATCTGTGGCCGGAGAGAGAGATCTGTGTCAAATGTGGAGCGCTTTTATGAGCTCGTGTGAAGGGGAAACTCCACGTTTGGTGACACTTTACTAGAAGGGGTGTTCATAAGACTGTCATTACACCTTTATAATCATCATATGACACCTATGTATGACACATGTAATCAATGTTTGTTTGTTTGTTTGTTTGTTTTTTCCTTCACCTCCTCCCATTGGTGAAGTTCTGTCCCCGCCGCTGTCGCCACTGGCTTGCATGGTTCAGGACTTGTAGAGCTGCGCATCGATGGATTACTCTTCAGTGTCTGGACTTTTCAGAAGTGAATATTACACCACACTGAACTGAACTGAACTGAACTGAACTGAACTGAACTGAATCAGTCATCTGTGCATTTACAATGACAAAACTAAGCAAATGACACTTAATAACAGAGCATGCATGAAGTCTCATTTACATTTCTGTCATGATTATAAATGTTACGTCATGATTACGAGTCTTATGAGCGCTCCGTCAGTGAAGTGTGGCCTGGATTTTCAGGCTTCATCTCCTTTAATAAGCCAGTCCTAATGCTCAGTGCAGGCGCTCTGCTTTAATGTAGTGTTCACAGTCAGAATGCAGACACTATCCGCTTGATCTATTTTTGCTGCTCCCAAAACAACCCAGAAAGTTGTTAACCCAACCCTAACACATCTATGTGTCTAGATAAGCACAGCAGATTATTCCAGCTCATTTCCCAGAACTGTGTTTACATTCTGTCCTGTTCTGCTGAGAAGAGCAGCAGTG